>NC_092236.1:36958251-37068251 GCF_036320965.1 Panulirus ornatus
GATACTCTCTCAACCCCAACTCTCATTTGCCCTCTTTTTCACCTCTTGCACCTTTCTCTTGACCTCCTGTCTCTTTCTTTTATACATCTCCCACTCAACTGCATTTTTTCCCTGCAGAAATCGTCCAAATGCCTCTCTCTTCTCTTTCACTAATAATCTTACTTCTTCATCCCACCACTCACTACCCTTTCTAATCAACCCACCTCCCACGCTTCTCATGCCACAAGGATCTTTTGCGCACTCCATTACTGATTCCCTGAATACATCCCATTCCTCTTCCACTCCCCTTACTTCCATTGTTCTCACCTTTTTCCATTCTGTACTCAGTCTCTCCTGGTACTTCCTCACACAAGTCTCCTTCCCAAGCTCACTTACTCTCACCACCCTCTTCACCCCAACATTCACTCTTCCTTTCGGAAAACCCACACAAATCTTCACCTTATCCTCCACAAGATAATGATCAGACATCCCTCCAGTTGCACCTCTCAGGACATTAACATCCAAAAGTCTCTCTTTCGCGCGCCTGTCAATTAACACGTAATCCAATAACGCTCTCTGGCCATCTCTCCTACTTACATACGTATACTTATGTATATCTCGCTTTTTAAAGCAGGTATTCCCAATCACCAGTCCTTTTTCAGCACATAAATCTACAAGCTCTTCACCATTTCCATTTACAACACTGAACACCCCATGTATACCAATTATTCCCTCAACTGCCACATTACTCACCTTTGCATTCAAATATATATATATTTAGGAAATCAGTGATGGATTGCGCAAAAGATGCTTGTGGCATGAGAAGAGTGGGAAGTGGGCTGTTTAGAAAGGGTAGTGAGTGGTGGGATGAAGAAGTAAGAGTATTAGTGAAATTGAAGAGAGAGGCATTTGGACGATTTTTGCAGGGAAAAAATGCAATTGAGTGGGAGAAGTATAAAAGAAAGAGACAGGAGGTCAAGAGAAAGGTGCAAAAGGTGAAAAAAAGGGCAAATGAGAGTTGGGGTGAGAGACTATCAGTAAATTTTAGGGAGAATAAAAAGATGTTCTGGAAGGAGGTAAATAGGGTGCGTAAGACAAGGGAGCAAATGGGAACTTCAGTGAAGGGCGTAAATGGGGAGGTGATAACAAGTAGTGGTGATGTGAGAAGGAGATGGAATGAGTATTTTGAAGGTTTGTTGAATGTGTCTGATGACAAAGTGGCAGATATAGGGTGTTTTGGTCGAGGTGGTGTGCAAAGTGAGAGGGTTAGGGAAAATGATTTGGTAAACAGAGAAGAGGTAGTAAAAGCTTTGCGGAAGATGAAAGCCGGCAAGGCAGCAGGTTTGGATGGTATTGCAGTGGAATTTATTAAAAAAGGGGGTGACTGTATTGTTGACTGGTTGGTAAGGTTATTTAATGTATGTATGACTCATGGTGAGGTGCCTGAGGATTGGCGGAATGCGTGCATAGTGCCATTGTACAAAGGCAAAGGGGATAAGAGTGAGTGCTCAAATTACAGAGGTATAAGTTTGTTGAGTATTCCTGGTAAATCATATGGGAGGGTATTGATTGAGAGGGTGAAGGCATGTACAGAGCATCAGATTGGGGAAGAGCAGTGCGGTTTCAGAAGTGGTAGAGGATGTGTGGATCAGGTGTTTGCTTTGAAGAATGTATGTGAGAAATACTTAGAAAAGCAAATGGATTTGTATGTAGCATTTATGGATCTGGAGAAGGCATATGATAGAGTTGATAGAGATGCTCTGTGGAAGGTATTAAGAAAATATGGTGTTGGAGGAAAGTTGTTAGAAGCAGTGAAAAGTTTTTATCGAGGATGTAAGGCATGTGTACGTGTAGGAAGAGAGGAAAGTGATTGGTTCTCAGTGAATGTAGGTTTGCGGCAGGGGTGTGTGATGTCTCCATGGTTGTTTAATTTGTTTATGGATGGGGTTGTTAGGGAGGTAAATGCAAGAGTTTTGGAAAGAGGGGCAAGTATGAAGTCTGTTGGGGATGAGAGAGCTTGGGAAGTGAGTCAGTTGTTGTTCGCTGATGATACAGCGCTGGTGGCTGATTCATGTGAGAAACTGCAGAAGCTGGTGACTGAGTTTGGTAAAGTGTGTGGAAGAAGAAAGTTAAGAGTAAATGTGAATAAGAGCAAGGTTATTAGGTACAGTAGGGTTGAGGGTCAAGTCAATTGGGAGGTAAGTTTGAATGGAGAAAAACTGGAGGAAGTGAAGTGTTTTAGATATCTGGGAGTGGATCTGTCAGCGGATGGAACCATGGAAGCGGAAGTGGATCATAGGGTGGGGGAGGGGGCGAAAATTTTGGGAGCCTTGAAAAATGTGTGGAAGTCGAGAACATTATCTCGGAAAGCAAAAATGGGTATGTTTGAAGGAATAGTGGTTCCAACAATGTTGTATGGTTGCGAGGCGTGGGCTATGGATAGAGTTGTGCGCAGGAGGATGGATGTGCTGGAAATGAGATGTTTGAGGACAATGTGTGGTGTGAGGTGGTTTGATCGAGTAAGTAACGTAAGGGTAAGAGAGATGTGTGGAAATAAAAAGAGCGTGGTTGAGAGAGCAGAAGAGGGTGTTTTGAAATGATTTGGGCACATGGAGAGAATGAGTGAGGAAAGATTGACCAAGAGGATATATGTGTCGGAGGTGGAGGGAACGAGGAGAAGAGGGAGACCAAATTGGAGGTGGAAAGATGGAGTGAAAAAGATTTTGTGTGATCGGGGCCTGAACATGCAGGAGGGTGAAAGGAGGGCAAGGAGTAGAGTGAATTGGAGCGATGTGGTGTACAGGGGTTGACGTGCTGTCAGTGGATTGAATCAAGGCAGAGGACTAAGCCTTTGAGGGAATATCCTCACTTGGCCCCTTTTCTCTGTTCCTCCTTTTGGAAAATTGAAAACGAGAGGGAAGGATTTCCAACCCCACGCTCCCTTCCCTTGTAGTCGCCTTCTACGACACGCAGGGAATACGTGAGAAGTATTCTTTCTCCCCTATCCCCAGGGATATATATATATATATATATATATATATATATATATATATATATATATATATATATATATATATATATATATATATATATATATATATATATATATATATATATATATATATATATATATATATATATACATATATATATATATATATATACATATATATATATATATTTTTTTTTCTTTTTTTTTTATACTTTGTCGCTGTCTCCCGCGTTTGCGAGGTAGCGCAAGGAAACAGACGAAAGAAATGGCCCAACCCCCCTCATACACATGTACATACACACGTCCACACACGCAAATATACATACCTACACAGCTTTCCTTGGTTTACCCCGGACGCTTCACATGCCTTGATTCAATCCACTGACAGCACGTCAACCCCTGTATACCACATCGCTCCAATTCACTCTATTCCTTGCCCTCCTTTCACCCTCCTGCATGTTCAGGCCCCGATCACACAAAATCCTTTTCACTCCATCTTTCCACCTCCAATTTGGTCTCCCTCTTCTCCTCGTTCCCTCCACCTCCGACACATATATCCTCTTGGTCAATCTTTCCTCACTCATTCTCTCCATGTGCCCAAACCATTTCAAAACACCCTCTTCTGCTCTCTCAACCACACTCTTTTTATTTCAACACATCTCTCTTACCCTTACGTTACTTACTCGATCAAACCACCTCACACCACACATTGTCCTCAAACATCTCATTTCCAGCACATCCATCCTCCTGCGCACAACTCTATCCATAGCCCACGCCTCGCAACCATACAACATTGTTGGAACTACTATTCCTTCAAACATACCCATTTTTGCTTTCCGGGATAATGTTCTCGACTTCCACACATTTTTCAAGGCTCCCAAAATTTTCGCCCCCTCCCCCACCCTATGATCCACTTCCGCTTCCATGGTTCCATCCGCTGACAGATCCACTCCCAGATATCTAAAACACTTCACTTCCTCCAGTTTTTCTCCATTCAAACTCACCTCCCAATTGACTTGACCCTCAACCCTACTGTACCTAATAAACCTTGTTTATTCACATTTACTCTTAACTTTCTTCTTCCACACACTTTACCAAACTCAGTCACCAGCTTCTGCAGTTTCTCCATTGAATCAGCCACCAGCGCTGTATATCCGCGAACACAACTGACTCAACTTCCCAAGCTCTCTCAATCCCCAACAGATTCATACTTGCCCCTCTTTCAGGTACTCTTGCCATTTACCTCCCTAACAAAACCCATCCCATAAACAAATTAAACAACCATGGAGAATCAACACCCCTGCCGCAAACTACATTCATGAGAACAATCACTTTCCTCTCTTCTCTACACGTACACATGCCTTACATCCTCGATTAAAAAGTTTCACTGCTTCTAACAACTGCCTCCCACACATTTATTCTTAATTCCTTCCACAGAGATCTCTATCAACTTATTATATGCCTTCTCCAGATCCTTAAATGCTACATACAATTCCATTTGCTTTTCTAAGTTATTTCTCATATAAGATTCTTCAAAGCAAACACCTGATCCACACATTCTTCTACCACTTCGGAAAACCACACTGCTATTCCCCAGTCTAGATGCTCTGTAAGGCCTTCACCCTTCAATCAATACCCTCTCCCCATATGATTTACCAGGAACTACTCAAACCAATATTATTCCTCTGTAATTTGAGGCTCACTCTTAGTCCTCTTTGCCTTTGTACAATGGCATATGCAGGCATTCCGCCAATAGTCAGGCACCATCCATGAGTTCTATACATAATTAAATAACCTTACCATCAGTCCGCAAATACGTCATCCCTTTTTGTAATAGGATTCCACTGCAATAACATCCAAAACATGCTGCCTTGCCGGCTTTCATCTTCCGCAAAGCTTTTACTACCTCTTCTCTGTTTACGAATAATTTTCCCTAATCCTCTGCACTGTGCAACAACCACCTCGACCTAAACACCCTATATCCTGCCACTCTATCATCATAACTTATTCATCAACCTTCAAAATACTCACTCTTCGTCCTTCTCACATCACCACTACTTGTTATCACCTTCCCCATTTGCGCCCGTCACTTGAAGTTCCATTTGCACATTGTCTTACGCACTTTATTTACCTCCTTCATAACATCTTTTTATTCTCCCTAAAATTTAATGATACTCTCTCAACCCCACTCTCATTTGCCTCTTTTTCCCTCTTGCACCTTTCTCTTGACCTCCTGTCTATTCTTTTATACATTCTCCCACTCAAACGCATTTTTCCCTGCACGAAAATCGTCCAAATGCCTCTCTCTTCTCTTTCACTAATAATCTTTCTTTTATCCTCCACCACTCACTACACTTTCTAATCACCACCTCCCACGCTCTCATGCCACAAGGATCTTTTGCGCACTCCTCTCTATGATTTCCTGAATACATCCCTTTCCTCTTCCACTCCCCCTTATTTCTTTGTTCTCACCTTTTTCCATTCTGTAACGCAGTCTCTCCTTGGTCCTTCCTCACACAAGTCTCCTTTCCCTAGCTCACTTACTCTCACCACCCTCCTTCACCCCAACATTCACTATTCCTTTTCGGAAAACCCACACAAATCTTCACCTTATCCTCCACAAGTTAATGATCAGACATCCCTCCAGTTGCCCTCTCAGGGACATTAACATCCAAAAGTCTCTCTTTCGCACGGCCTGTCAATTAACACGTAATCCAATAACGCTCTCTGGCCATCTCTCCTCCTTACATTACGTATACTTATGTATATCTCGCTTTTTTAAAGCAGGTCATTCCAATCACAGGCCTTTTTCGCAATAAATCTACATAGCTCTTCACCATTTCCAGATTTACAACACTGAAACCCATGGTATACCAAATTATTCCCTCAAACTTGCCAACATTACTCACCTTTGCATTCAATATATATATATTTAGGAAATCATGATGGATTGCGCAAAAGATGCTTGTGCATAGAAGAGTGGAGGTGGGCTGTTTTAGAAAGGGTTAGTGAGTGGTGGGATGAAGAAGTAAGAGTATTTGTGAAAGAGAAGAGAGAGGCATTTGGAAGATTTTTTGCATGGAAAAAAATGCAATGAGTGGGTAGAAGTATATAAAAGAAAGAGACAGGAGGTCAAGAGAAGGTGCAAGAGGTGAAAAAAAAAGGGCAAATTTGGAGAGTTGGGGTGAGAGACTATCGGTAAATTTTAGGGGAATAAAAAGTATGTTCTGGAGGAGGGTAAATAGGGTGCGTAAGCAAGGGGAAAATGGGAACTTTCAGTGAAGGGCGAAAATGGGGGGGGTTGATAAAAAGTGTGGGATGTGGGGAAGGAGAGGGAAATGATATTTTGAAGGGTTTTTTGGAATGTGTTGGAGATGGGGGTGGCAGATATGGGGTGTTTTGGCCCGAGGTTTGGTTTGAAAAAGGGAGAGGGTTAAAAAAAATGATTTGGTAAACAGAAAGATTTTGAAAAAACTTTTGGGAAGATGAAACCCGGGGCAAGGAAAGCGGGTTTTTGGAGGGTTATTGCATGGAATTTTTTTAAAAAGGGGGGGGGGACTGTATTTTTGAGGGGTTGGGTTTAAGGGTTTTATTTAATGTATTTTTTGACTAATGGTGAGGGGGTTTAAGGTTTTGGCGGAAGGGCGTGCAAAGTGCCTTTGGGTTAAAAAGGGCCAAAAAGGGGATAAGAGTGAGTGCCCCTTTAAAAGAGGTTTTTGGGGTTTGTTGAGTATTCCTTTTTTAAATTATATGGGGGGTTTTTGGGTTGGGAGGGGTGGAAAGGGCCAGTACAGAGCACCCGGAAAATTGGGAAAAGCGTTGGGGTTTCCCAGAAGGGGTTTAAAAGAGGAGGTTTTGGATCAGGTTTTGTTTTGTTGAAGAATGTATGAGAGAAAAAACTTAGAAAAGAAATTTGGTTTTGGGAGGGAGCATTTAGGGGGATCTGGGGGGAAGGAATAGGGATAGGTTGATAGAGATGCCGTGGAAGGTTTTAAAAATATATGGTTGGGGGAGGCAATTGGGTTAGAAGAGTGAAAAGTTTTTATCGGGGTTTTAAGGCATGTGTACGTTTTGGAAAAGGAGGAAAGTTTTTGGGTTCTCAGTAAAAGTGGTTTCCCGGCGGGGGTGGTGATTTTCCCATGGTTTTTTTAAATTTGTTTATGGATGGGGTTGTTAGGGGGTTTTAAATGCAAGATTTTTGGGGAAAGGGGGAATATGGAATCTGTTGGGGATGAGAGAGCTTGGGAAGTGAGTATTTTGTTGTTCCTGAGACCCCCGCGCTGGTGGCTGAACCCTGTGAAAAAATTTCAAAAGCTTAAACTGGGGTTTTGGTAAAGGGTGGGGGAAGAAAAAAGGGAAAAGGGAGAAAAATTTGAATAAGAGAAAGGGTTTAAATTAGGTCCCGGTAGGGGAGGGTAAAGGGGTTCTTTTGGGAGGTGAGTTTGAAGGGAAAAAACGGAAAGGAAGTGAAGGGGGTTTTAGAATCGGGGAGTGGATCGGGCAGGGGGGTTTTGGAACCATGGGAAGCGGAAGTTACCCAAGGGGGTGGGGGGGAGGGGGCAAAAATTTTGGGGGGGCCCTTGGGAAAAATTTTTGGGGGAAGTCGAGAACATTATCTCGGAAAAGCAAAAAGGGGGTATTTTTTAAAGGGAAAAGGTGGTTCCAACAAGGTTGTATGGGTTGGGGAGGGCGGGGGCTATTGGTTTAAAATTTTGGGGCGCAGGGGGGGATGGAGGGTTGGAAAAAATAAAGATTTTTTTGGGACAATGTGTGGTGTGGGTTTTTTGGGTTTCGGGGTAAGAAAAAGGGAAAGGGGGGTTTAAGAGAGTTGTGGAAAAAAAAAAGAGCGTGGTTGAGAGAGCAGAAGAGGGGGGTTTTGGGGAATGGGTTTGGGCACTGGGGGAAAATTTTGGAGGTGAGGAAAAAAATTGGCCAAAGGGGGATTTAGGGAGTCGGGGTTGGAGGGAACGAGGAAAAAGGGGGGGAGCCCAAAAAGGGGGGGGGGGGGAAAGATGGATTTAAAAAAGGGATTTTTGGGTGATCGGGGCCTAAAAATGCAGGAGGGGGGAAAGGGGAGGGGGGGGGAAGGGGGGAATTTTGGGCGATGTGGTTAGGGGGGGTTGGGACGTGCTGTTCCTCTTTTGGGGAAAATTGAAACGAGAAGAGGGAAGGATTTCCAACCCCACGCTCCCTTCCCTTGTAGTCGCCTTCTACGACACGCAGAGGAATACGTTGAGAATGTATTCTTTCTCCCGTTCCAGGGATATATATTTATATATATATATATATACTTTATATATATATATATATTTATTTATATATATATATATTATATATATATATTTTTTTTTTTTTTCTTTTTTTTTATACTTTGTCGCTGTTCTCGCCGTTTGCGAGGGAGCGCAAGGAAACAGACGAAAGAAATGCCCACCCAACCCCCCCCATACACATGTACATACACACGTACACACAGCAAATATACATACTACACAGCTTTCCTTGGTTTACCCCGGACGGCTTCACATTGCATTGATTCAATCCACTGACAGACCGTCAAAACCCCTGTTTACCACATCGCTCAGTTCCACTCTATTCTTGCCCTCTTTCACCCTCCTGCATGTTCGGCCCCCCGATCACACCAAAATCCTTTTCACTCCATCTTTCCACCTCCAAATTTGTCTCCCTTTCTCTCGTTTCCCTCCACCTCCGACACAATATCTCTCTCGTGCGTCAATATTTCCTCACTCATTCTCTCCATGTGCCAAAACCATTTCAAAACCAACCCTCTTCTGCTCTCTCAACCACCACCTTTTTATTTCAACAACATCTCTCTTACCCTTACGGTTACTTACTCGATCATACCACCTCAAACCACACATTGTCCTCAAAATCTCATTTCTGCACATCCATCCTCCTCCGCAAAACTCTATCCATAGCCACGCCTCGCAACCATACGAACATTTTTGAACTACTATTCATTTCAAACATACCCATTTTTGCTTTCCGGGTTTATGTTCTAGACTTCCACACTTTTTTCACGGCTCCCAAAATTCTCGGCCCCCCTCCACCACCCTTATGATCCCACTTCCGCTTCCATGGTTCATCCGCTGACAGATCCACTCCCAGATATCTAAAACACTTCACTTCCTCCAGTTTTTCTCCATTCAAACTCACCTCCCAATTGACTTGGACCCTCAACTATCTGTACCTAATAACTTGCTCTTATTTCCATTTACTCTTAACTTTCGTATTTCACCACACTTTACCAAACTCGTCACCAGCTTCTGCAGTTTCTCAATGAATCCGCCACCAGCGCTTTGTATATAATTTTTTTTTTTTTTTTTTTGCCTTGTCGCTGATCTCCCGCGTTTGCGAGGTTAGCGCAAGGAAACAGACGAAAGAAATGGCCCAAAACACCCCCATAACGTTGTTTATACATACTCGTCACTCACGCAAATATACATTCCTTCACAGCTTTCATGGTTTACCCAGACGCTTCACATGCCCTGATTCAATCCACTGACAGCCACGTCAACCCCGGTATACCACATCGATCAATTCACTTATTCCTTGACCTCCTTTCACCCTCCTGCATGTTCAGGGCCCGATCACACAAAATTCTTTATCACTCCATCTTCTCCCACCTCCAATTGGTCTCCCACTTCTCCTCGTTCCCTCCACCTTCCGACAAATATATTCCTCTTGGTCAATCTTCCTCATCATTCTCTCATGTGCCAAAACCATTTCAAAACACCCTCTTCTGCTATTACACGCTAGTTTTATTTCACACATCTCTCTTACCCTTACATTACTTACTCAGGTCAAACCACCTCACACCACACATTGTCCTCAAACATCTCATTTCCCGCCATCCACCCTCCTGCGAACAATTCTTCCTTACCCCACGCCTCGCAATCATACAACACTGTTGGAGCCACTATTCCTACAAACATAAACATTTTTGGCTTGCGAGTAATGTTCTCATCTTCCACATATTCTTCAGGCTCCCAGATATTCGGCCACTCCCCACCCTTATGATTACTTCCGCTTCCATGGTTCCATCCGCTGCCAGGATCCACTCCCAGATATCTAAAACACTTTACTTCCTCCGTTTTTCGTCCATTCAAACTTACTCCAATTGACTTTACCCACAACCTACTGTACCTAATAACTTGCTCTTATTCATATTTACTCTTACCTTTCTGCTTTCACACAATTTACCAAACTTCAGTCACCAGCTGCTGCAGTTTCTCACATGAATCAGCCCCAGGGCTTATCATCAAGCGAAACAACAACTGACGTCACTTCACATGCTCTCTCATCCACAACAGACTTCATATTGCCCCCCTTCCAAAAACCTTGCATTTACCTCCCTAACAACCCCATCCATAAACAACTTAAAAATAAAAAAATATATAAAAAAATATAAAAAAAAAATTATCATTATTCTACAAAAAAAAATAACTAAAAAAAGAATAAAAAAAAAATAAAAAAAAAAAAAAAATTAATAAATATTGTAACCTTGGAGACATCGCACCACCCTGCCGCAAACCTTACATTTCACTGAGAACCAATCACTTTCCTCTCTTCTACACGTACACATGCTTACATCCTCGATAAAAACTTTTCACTGCTTCTAACAACTTGCTTCCCACTACCTTATATTCTTAATACCTTCCACAGAGCATCTTATCAACTCTATTATATGCCTTCCCCAGATCCATAAATGTACATACAATCCATTGCTTTTCTAAGTATGTCACATTATATATTCTTCAAGCAAACACTGATCCACACATTCTTACCCCTTCTGAAACCACAATCGGCTTTTCCCAGTCGATGCTCTGTAAAGGCCTTCACCTCTCAATCAATACCCTCCCCTATGATTTAACAGGAATACTCAACAATCTTATACCTCTGTAATTGAGCGCTCACTCTATCCTCTTTGCCTTTGTACAATGCACTATGCAGGCATTCGCCAATAGTCTGAGCACCACTCCATGAGTTCTATTTACATACATTTAATAACCTTACCAACCAGTCGACCAATACAGTCATCCCTTTTTTTAATAGTGTTCCACTGCAATAACATCCAAACCTGCTGCCTTGCCGGCTTTCATCTTCCGCATGCTTTTACTACCTCTTCTCTGTTTACCGAATAATTTCTCCCTATACCTCTCACTTTGCACACCACCTAGAACAAAACACCCTTTATCTGCCACTCGATCATCAAACATATTCAACAAACCTTCATAAATACTTCACTCCATCGCCTTCTCACATCACCAATACTTGTTATCACCTTCCCCATTTGCGCCCTTCACTGAATTCCCATTTGCTCCATTGTCTTACGCACTTTATTTACCTCCTTCCAGCAGAACATCTTTTTATCTCCTAAATTTAAATGATACTCTTTCAACCCAACTTAATTTGCCTCTTTTTCACCTCTTGCACCTTTCTCTTGACCTCCTGTCTCTTTTTTTATACATCTCCCACTCAACTGCATTTTTTCCTGCAGAATCGTCCAAACTGCCTTCTCTTCTCTATCACTAATAATCTTACTTCATCATCCACCACTCACTACCCCTTTCTTAATCAACCCACCGCCCCACGTTATATGCCACAAGGCTCTTTTTGCGCACTTTCCATATGATTCCCTGAAATACATCCATTCCTTTCCATCCCTTACTTTCATTGTTCTCACCTTGTTCCATTCTTGTAATCAGTCCTCCTGGGTATTCTTCACACAGTCTCTTCCCAGCTCTCTTACTTCACCACCCTCTTCTCCCCACATTCACTCTTCCTTTCGATAAACCACAACACAAATCTTCACCTTATCCTCCACTGTAATGATCAGAATCCCTCCATTGCCACCTCTCAGGTACATTAACATCCCCAAAAGTCTCTTTTCGCGCGGCCTGTAAATTATCACGTAATCAATAAACGCTCCTCTGGCCATCTCTCCATACTTTAATAGTACTAGTATGTATATCTCGCTTTTTAAAGCAGGTATTCCCATTACCAGTCCTTTTTTAGCAACATAAATCTACAGAAGCTCTTCACCATTTCCATTTACAACACTGAACACCCCATGGTATACCAATTTATTTCCCTCAACTGCCACCATTACTCACATTTGCATTTTCAATAATATATTATTAGGTAAATCAGTGATGGATTGCGCCAAACGATGCCATGTGGCATGAGAAGAGTTTTGGGAGGGAAGTGGCTGTTTAGAAAGGGTTGAGTGAGTGGTGGGAATTGAAGATAGTAAGAGATATTGTGAAATTGAAGAGAGAGGCATTTGGACGTTTTTTGCAAGGGAAAAAAAATGCCAAATTGAGTGGAGAAGTATAAAAGAAAGCGACAGGAGGTCAAGTAGAAAGGTGCAAAAGGTGAAAAAAAGGGCAATAGAGTTTGGGGTGAGAAGGACTATCAGTAAAAAGTTTAGGAGAATAAAAAGATGTTCTGGAAGGAGGTTAAATAGGGTGCGTAAGACAAGGGAGCAAATGGGTAACTTCAGTGAAAGGCGTAAATGGGAGGTGATAACAAGTAGTGGTGATGTGAGAAGGAGATGGAATGAGTATTTTGAAGGTTTGTTGAATGTGTCTGATGACAGAGTGGCAGATATAGGGTGTTTTGGTCGAGGTGGTGTGCAAAGTGAGAGGGTTAGGGAAAATGATTTGGTAAACAGAGAAGAGGTAGTAAAAGCTTTGCGGAAGATGAAAGCCGGCAAGGCAGCAGGTTTGGATGGTATTGCAGTGGAATTTATTAAAAAAGGGGGTGACTGTATTGTTGACTGGTTGGTAAGGTTATTTAATGTATGTATGACTCATGGTGAGGTGCCTGAGGATTGGCGGAATGCGTGCATAGTGCCATTGTACAAAGGCAAAGGGGATAAGAGTGAGTGCTCAAATTACAGAGGTATAAGTTTGTTGAGTATTCCTGGTAAATTATATGGGAGGGTATTGATTGAGAGGGTGAAGGCATGTACAGAGCATCAGATTGGGGAAGAGCAGTGCGGTTTCAGAAGTGGTAGAGGATGTGTGGATCAGGTGTTTGCTTTGAAGAATGTATGTGAGAAATACTTAGAAAAGCAAATGGATTTGTATGTAGCATTTATGGATCTGGAGAAGGCATATGATAGAGTTGATAGAGATGCTCTGTGGAAGGTATTAAGAATATATGGTGTGGGAGGCAAGTTGTTAGAAGCAGTGAAAAGTTTTTATCGAGGATGTAAGGCATGTGTACGTGTAGGAAGAGAGGAAAGTGATTGGTTCTCAGTGAATGTAGGTTTGCGGCAGGGGTGTGTGATGTCTCCATGGTTGTTTAATTTGTTTATGGATGGGGTTGTTAGGGAGGTAAATGCAAGAGTCTTGGAAAGAGGGGCAAGTATGAAGTCTGTTGGGGATGAGAGAGCTTGGGAAGTGAGTCAGTTGTTGTTCGCTGATGATACAGCGCTGGTGGCTGATTCATGTGAGAAACTGCAGAAGCTGGTGACTGAGTTTGGTAAAGTGTGTGGAAGAAGAAAGTTAAGAGTAAATGTGAATAAGAGCAAGGTTATTAGGTACAGTAGGGTTGAGGGTCAAGTCAATTGGGAGGTGAGTTTGAATGGAGAAAAACTGGAGGAAGTGAAGTGTTTTAGATATCTGGGAGTGGATCTGTCAGCGGATGGAACCATGGAAGCGGAAGTGGATCATAGGGTGGGGGAGGGGGCGAAAATTTTGGGAGCCTTGAAAAATGTGTGGAAGTCGAGAACATTATCTCGGAAAGCAAAAATGGGTATGTTTGAAGGAATAGTGGTTCCAACAATGTTGTATGGTTGCGAGGCGTGGGCTATGGATAGAGTTGTGCGCAGGAGGATGGATGTGCTGGAAATGAGATGTTTGAGGACAATGTGTGGTGTGAGGTGGTTTGATCGAGTAAGTAACGTAAGGGTAAGAGAGATGTGTGGAAATAAAAAGAGCGTGGTTGAGAGAGCAGAAGAGGGTGTTTTGAAATGGTTTGGGCACATGGAGAGAATGAGTGAGGAAAGATTGACCAAGAGGATATATGTGTCGGAGGTGGAGGGAACGAGGAGAAGAGGGAGACCAAATTGGAGGTGGAAAGATGGAGTGAAAAAGATTTTGTGTGATCGGGGCCTGAACATGCAGGAGGGTGAAAGGAGGGCAAGGAGTAGAGTGAATTGGAGCGATGTGGTGTACAGGGGTTGACGTGCTGTCAGTGGATTGAATCAAGGCAGAGGACTAAGCCTTTGAGGGAATATCCTCACTTGGTACCTTTTCTCTGTTCCTCCTTTTGGAAAATTGAAAACGAGAGGGAAGGATTTCCAACCCCACGCTCCCTTCCCTTGTAGTCGCCTTCTACGACACGCAGGGAATACGTGAGAAGTATTCTTTCTCCCCTATCCCCAGGGATATATATATATATAATATATATATATATATATATATATATATATATATAGTATATATATATATATATATATATATATATATATATATTATATATATATATATATATATATATATATATATATATATATATATATATATATATATATTTTTTTTTTTTTCTTTTTTTTTTTATACTTTGTCGCTGTCTCCGCGTTTGCGAGGTAGCGCAAGGAAACAGACGAAAGAAATGGCCCAACCCCCCCCATACACATGTACATACACACGTCCACACACGCAAATATACATACCTACACAGCTTTCCATGGTTTACCCCGGACGCTTCACATGCCTTGATTCAATCCACTGACAGCACGTCAACCCCTGTATACCACATCGCTCCAATTCACTCTATTCCTTGCCCTCCTTTCACCCTCCTGCATGTTCAGGCCCCGATCACACAAAATCCTTTTCACTCCATCTTTCCACCTCCAATTTGGTCTCCCTCTTCTCCTCGTTCCCTCCACCTCCGACACATATATCCTCTTGGTCAATCTTTCCTCACTCATTCTCTCCATGTGCCCAAACCATTTCAAAACACCCTCTTCTGCTCTCTCAACCACACTCTTTTTATTTCAACACATCTCTCTTACCCTTACGTTACTTACTCGATCAAACCACCTCACACCACACATTGTCCTCAAACATCTCATTTCCAGCACATCCATCCTCCTCCGCACAACTCTATCCATAGCCCACGCCTCGCAACCATACAACATTGTTGGAACTACTATTCCTTCAAACATACCCATTTTTGCTTTCCGGGATAATGTTCTCGACTTCCACACATTTTTCAAGGCTCCCAAAATTTCTCGCCCCCTCCCCCACCCTATGATCCACTTCCGCTTCCATGGTTCCATCCGCTGACAGATCCACTCCCAGATATCTAAAACACTTCACTTCCTCCAGTTTTTCTCCATTCAAACTCACCTCCCAATTGACTTGACCCTCAACCCTACTGTACCTAATAACCTTGCTCTTATTCACATTTACTCTTAACTTTCTTCTTCCACACACTTTACCAAACTCCGTCACCAGCTTCTGCAGTTTCTCACATGAATCCGCCACCAGCGCTGTATATAATTTTTTTTTTTTTTTTTGCCTTGTCGCTGTCTCCCGCGTTTGCGAGGTAGCGCAAGGAAACAGACGAAAGAAATGGCCCAAACCACCCCCATACACGTGTTTATACATACACGTCCACACACGCAAATATACATACCTACACAGCTTTCCATGGTTTACCCCAGACGCTTCACATGCCCTGATTCAATCCACTGACAGCACGTCAACCCCGGTATACCACATCGATCCAATTCACTCTATTCCTTGCCCTCCTTTCACCCTCCTGCATGTTCAGGCCCCGATCACACAAAATCTTTTTCACTCCATCTTTCCACCTCCAATTTGGTCTCCCACTTCTCCTCGTTCCCTCCACCTGCGACACATATATCCTCTTGGTCAATCTTTCCTCACTCATTCTCTCCATGTGCCCAAACCATTTCAAAACACCCTCTTCTGCTCTCTCAACCACACTCTTTTTATTTCAACACATCTCTCTTACCCTTCGTTACTTACTCATCAAAACCACGCACACCACAACACTGTCCTAAACATTCTCATTGCCAGCACATCCACCTCTCTGCGCACAACTCTATCCATAGCCACGCCTCGAACCATACAACATTGTTGGACATATTCCTTCAAACATACTCATTTTGCTTTCCGAGATATGTTCTCGACTTCCACACATTTCCACACATATTATATATATATATTATATATATATATATATATATATATATATATATATTTATATATTATATAAAATATATATATTATATATATTATATTATATATATATATATAAATTATATATATTTTTTTATATATATATATATATATATATTATATATATGCACTTTCATGTAATAATCACTCACAGGAGACAGAAGAGGGAAATATAAGTCAGTAGATATACATGAGAGCGGAAGCTAGGACACCATTATGGTTAAAATGTGATTGTCCAAAACTACAACGAGCGTATAAAATTATATTTTACAAATTTTATCAACAATAAAGTTATCTAATTTTCTAATTATATGTGACCATCATGATATTATGATTATAATTCTTTGTGTATTTAATGATAGAAGATTCAATGATATTTATTCTTGGTAAGAGAGTTAGAGGTAATTACCTGATATGGCCATTCTCCAGTCAAAGCAATGATTATAGTTTTTAAAGTGATTAAACAAGGCATTCGATTCTTGTCCGTTCTTATGCTATATTTTGTTGCTTAAGTCTAACTGAAATATCCTTACCAGTCTGAACCCAAAATAGAATATTCATAATTTACACAAGGCACTTTTTAGATGCATCATGAGAATTTTCTGGTGAATTCCTGATATTATGATTTTTCTGTATAGTATTATCAATGCTAAAAGCAACATTTATATCAAAGGATATTTAAGCAACATGGGAAGTAAAGTGTAATTATTATTAAAAGGGATAATAAAAGAGTCTTGGTGTCAATGGTAGGTTAGGCTCAGCTCTATAAAATGATTTCTTTGCTACCTAAGGTAATTTAGCTTAGATCCAATTGAATATTTCCTCTCAAACTCATCATCAATATAAACTCTGGACTGCACTACGTAATGCCTAAGAACATAGATTCCAATGATATAATAATTTGACTCGGTATGTTGAGATGAGTAATAATGAATTATTTGAAGTATACATTGGTGGGTTTTCTGCATATGCTAAATTTAAAACTTGTTTCCTTGCTATGAATCATGCAATCTAAAGTAGGTAACCATACCATTATTGTCATTTTCTTCAGTAAATTTCATGGAAGGTCTAAATTGTTAAGTAAGGGGAGAAATATGTAAATTTTCATGTGTTGTCAAACACAAAGAACATCATTCTACAGACCAAACCAAATTGCATTAGAAGGTAATATATCCTTTAGTAATTTGTTTCAAAAAAATTCAGGTATAGATTACTTAGTACAGGAGAAGAGGGGTTACCATTGCCATACAAATTTTTGTGCATAATAATTCCATGAATTGAAATACACAGTTATCTTTTTTCATAACAATTCTATCAGTTCAGTGAAAACAGGACTTTGAAAGGTAAATGAATCATTCATCACGACATCAAATAGATATTTCTAAAAAGGTCATCAACTGAACTTTAGTGAAAAGTGAGGGAAACATCAAGCTAACTAGTTTGAAATCAAAATTAACAGTGATATTGTTTAGCTTCTTGACTAAATGTACATTGTTCATGATATCAAGACATTTGAACCTCACCACTAATCGCTTAATAAAGGAGATAAACCATTTTTGACAATTTATATGTGATGCAGCCGACTGGAACTAACTATAGGTCTTGCTGAAAATTCTATTTAGTGTTGTGTCATCATTTGTAGATCATTCATTTTAGATAAATAGTTACTTTTGTTCTAAAATCACACAACAAGGTATATCCTTATCTTTTTTTAAGGTGTTATAGCTTTATAAATCCTATTAGGGCAATTAGGTTTCCACTGGTTTGGACAAACTGGCCATACACTAACCCTTACAGATATCAATTTCATTCATTCTTAATTACTGTACTTTCTCTAAATTACAAATAGACTTTGTGACCATCTAAACACAGCTGGTTCCAGGTCTGTTAGAGCACACAAAATCTTAGACCTAGTCCTAATGCATACAAGGAATCCTTATCTGTTGTCTATTAGACAGATTTATCACAAAAGATGGGTTTTGTGTTCTTGGTCCAGTCGCTGTTTTGATAAGATTGTCAACTTACAATTTAGCGACATTTGTAGCCTATTGCGTTCTTTCTTACTCTATCATAGCCACTAGTCCAACATCCGGTTCTTCCAGTGTGTCGGTAATGCCATTTGAAAGGCACGTTCCTTCTCTCTTGAAATTCGAAAAGCCACCTCCATTTCAAGTTTCTTTGATTCAATGTTTTTTTCTTACAATAATATTTTGGAACTGGTCAAATGGTCGACCAGACAGCTGCAACCATCGTTTTGAGTTAGGACAGATCTTGGCATCATTTGTTCATCAAGGCATTTCCTAAGGAATCCAAATCGTAACTTCAGTTGGTGGGCCTTCATTAGCGATTTGGAGAAATCAGTAACGAAAGGAGAAAGTCCAGGACAGCTTGTAGAGAAGTAATAGAAGAACCGTGTGGAATCCACGTTGGAAAGGATCACAATTTTGCACGTGATCAAGAATTCCTATGAGTCCACGGGGAAAATGAAACACGATAAGTTTTCCCCAAGTGCACTTTCATGTAATAATCACATCACCAGGGAGACAGAAGAGAGAAATATAAGTCAGTAGATATACATTGAAGAGACGAAGCTAGGACACCATTAGGTAAACATGTGATTGTCCAAAACATACAACGAGCGTTCATAAAATTATCATTTTACAAATTTTATCAACAATAAAGTTATCTAATTTTCTAATTTATGTAGACCATCACTGATATTAAGATTATAATTCTTTGTGTATATAATGATAGAAGATTCAATGATATTTCTCTTGGTAATAGAGTTAGAGGTAATACCTGAGATGGCATTACTCCAGTCAATGCAATGATTATAGTTTTTAAAGTGATTAAACAAGGCATTCGATTCTTGTCCCGTTCTTATGCTATATTTATGTTGCTTAAGTCTAACAGAAATATCCTTACCAGTCTGACCAACATAGAATATATCATAATTTACACAAGGCACTTTTTAGATGCATCCATGAGAATTTTCTGGTGAATTCCTGATTAAGATATTCTGTATAGTATTATCAATGCTAAAGGCAACATTTACATCAAAGGATTTAAGCAACATGGGAAGTAAAGTGAAATTATTATTAAAAGGGAGAACTAAAAGAGTCTTGGTGTCAATGGTAGGTTTAGGCTCAGCTCTATAAAATGATTTCTTTGCTAACCTAAGGGTACTTTAGCTTAGATCCAATTGAATATTTCCTCTCAAACTCATCATCAATAAACTCTGGACTGCAAATACGTAATGCCCTAAGGAACATAGATTCAAATGATAATAATTTGACTCTGTCATGTTGAGATGAGTAATAATGAATATATGAGTATACATTGGTGGGTTTTCTGCATATGCTAAATTTAAACTTGTTTCCTTGCCTATGAATCATGCAATCTAAAGATGGTAACATACCATTATTTTCATTTTCTACAGTAAATTTGATGGAAGGTACTAAATTGTTAAGTAAGGGGAGAAATATTTGTAAATTTTCATTTGTTGTCCAAACACAAAGAACATCATCTACATACCTAAACCAAATTGCATTAGAAGGTAAGATATCCTTTAGTAATTTTGTTTCAAAAAATTCCATGTAAAGATTACTTAGTACAGGTGAAAGAGGGTTACCCATTGCCATACCAAATTTTTGAGCATAATAATCTCCATTGAATTGAAATACACAGTCTTTTATACACAATTCTATCAGTTCAGTGAAAACAGACTTTGAAACAGGTAAATGAATATCATCCAAGACATCAAATAGATATTCTAAAAGGTCATCAACTGGAACTTTAGTGAAAAGTGAGGAAACATCAAAGCTAACTAGTTTGAAATCAAAATTAACATTGATATTGTTTAGCTTCTTGACTAAATGTACATTGTTCATGATATCAGAATTTGAAACCTCACCCACTAAATCGCTTAATAAAGAGACTAACCATTTTGACAATTTATATGTGATGCAGCCGACTGAACTAACTATAGGTCTTGCTGGAAAATTCTATTTAAGTGTTGTGTCATCATTTAGAAGATCATTCATTTTAGATAAATAGTTACTTTTGTCTAAAATCACAACATGTATATCCTTATCTTTTTTTAAGGTGTTAATAGCTCTTATAAATCTTTTAGGGCAATTAGGTTCCACTGGTTTTGACAAACTGGCATACACTAAACCCTTACAGATATCAATTTCATCATTACTTAAATTACTGAATTTCTCTAAATTACAAAAAGACTTTGTGACATCAACACAGCTGGCTTCCCTGTTAGAGCACACAAATCTTAGACCATAGCCTAATGCATACAAGGAATCCTTATCTAGTTGTCTATTAGACAGATTTATCACAAAAGATGGGTTTGTGTTCTTGGTCCAGTCGCTGTTTTTGATAAGATGGTCCAACTTACAATTTAGCGACATTTGTAGCCTATTGCGTTCTTTTCTTACTCTATCATAGCACTAGTCCAACATCCGGTTCTTCCAGTGTGTCGGTAATGCCATTTGAAAGGCACGTTCCTTCTCTCTTGAAATTCGAAAAGCCACCTCCATTTCAAGTTTCTTTGATTCAATGTTTTTCTTTACAATATATTTTGGAACTGGTCAAATGGTCGACCAGACAGCTGCAACCATCGTTTTGAGTTAGGACAGATCTTGGCATCATTTGTTCATCAAGGCATTTCCTAAGGAATCCAAATCGTAACTTCAGTTGGTGGGCCTTGATTAGCGATTTGGAGAAATCAGTAACGAAAGGAGAAAGTCCAGGACAGCTTGTAGAGAAGTAATAGAAGAACCGTGTGGAATCCACGTTGGAAAGGATCACAATTTTGCACGTGATCAAGATATTCCTATGAGTCCACGGGGAAAATGAAACACGATAAGTTCCCAAGTGCACTTTCGTGTAATAATCACATCATTATGGGAGACACAAGAGAGAAATATAAAGTCAGTAGATATACATCGAAGAGACGAAGCTAGGACGCCATTAGGTAAACATGTGATTGTCCAAAGCATACAACGAGCGTTCATAAACTTATCATTTTACTAATTTTATCAACAATAAAGTTATCTAATTTGTATAGACCATCACTAATATTAAGATTATAATTCGTTGTGTATTTAATAATAGAAGATTCAATATTTCTCTTGGTGATAGAGTTAGAGTTTATAACTGAGATGGAATTACTCCAGTCAATACAATGATCATAGTTTTTAACATGATTAAACAAGGCATTTGATTCTTGTCCCGTTTTTATACTGTATATATGTTGCTTAAGTCTAACAGAAAGATCCTTTCCAGTCTGACTAACATGAAATTTATCACAATTTCCACAAGGCACTTGATAGCTGCATCCAAGAGAATTTTCTGGTGAACTTCTGATTAAGATATTCTTTATAGTATTATTGTTGCTAAAAGCAACATTTACATTAAAGGATTCAAGCAACATGGGAAGTAAAGTGAAATTATTATTAAAAGGAAGAACTAAATGATTCTTGGTGTCAGTGGAAGGTTTTGCTCAACTCTATAAAATGATTTCTTTGCTAACTTAAGGGATTTATCAATGAAAGATTTAGGGTACTTTAACTTAGATCTAATAGAATATATCTTCTCAGACTCATAATCAATAAACTCTAGACTGCAAATACGTAATGCCCTAAGGAACATAGATTGAAATGATGATAATTTAAGTCTGTCATGTTGAGATGAGTAAAAATGGATATATGAGCATATCATGTTAATTTTGATTTCAAACTAGTTAGCGTTGATGTTTCCTCACTTTTCACGAAAGTTCCCGCTGATGACCGTTTAGAATATTTTTTTGATGTCTTGGATGATATTCATTTACCTGTTTCAAAGTCTGTTTTCGTTGAAATGATAAGATTGTGTATAAAAGACTGTGTACTTCAATTCAATGGAGATTATTATGCTCAAAAATTTGGTATGGCAATGGGTAACCCTCTTTCACCTGTACTAAGTAATCTTTATATGGAATTTTTTGAAACAAAATCACTAAAGGATACCTTGCCTTCTAATGCAATTTGATTTAGGTATGTAGATGATGTTCTTTGTGTTTGGCCAAAAAACGAAAATTTACAAATATCTCTCCCTTTACTTAACTTTCTGAAAGGGGAAACAAAAGTAGGAGCTATGCGGAGAGTTCTCATCCTCCTCGAAGGCTCATATTGGGATGTCTAAATGTGTGTTGATGTAACAACATGAGAAAAAAGGAGATATAGGTAGTATGTTTGAGGAAAGGAACCTGGATGTTTTGGCTCTGAGCGAAACGAAGGTCAAGAGTAAAGGGGAAGAGTGGTTCGTGAATGTCTCGGGAGTAAAGTCAGGGGTTAGTGAGAGGACAAGAGCAAAGGAAGGAGTAGCACTACTCCTTGAAGCAGGAGTTGTGGGAGTATGTGACAAAGTGTAAAGAAGTAACTCTAGATTGATATAGGTAAAACTGAAAGTGGATGGAGAGAGATGGGTAATCATTAGTACCTATGCACCTGGACATGAGAAGAAAGATCATGAGGGGTAAGTGTTTGGGGAGCGGCTGATTGAGTGCGTCAGCAGCTTTGATGCACGAGACCGGATTATAGTTATGGATGATTTGAATGCAAAAGTGAGTAATATGACAGTTGGGGGTATACTGGGTATACATAGGGTGTTCAGTGTTGTAAATGGAAATGGTGAAGAGCTTGTAGATTTGTGTGCTGGTGATTGGATATACCTGGTTTAAAAAGAGATTATATATATATATATATATATATATATATATATATATATATATATATATATATATATATATATATATATATATAAGTATACGTACGTAAGTAGGAGAGATGGCCAGTGAACGTTACTGGATTACGTGTTAATTGATAGGCGCGCGAAAGAGACTTTTGGATGTTAATGTGCTGAGAGGTACAACTGGAGGGATGTCTGATCATTATCTTGTGGAGGCGAAGGTGAAGATTTGTCGAAGCTTTCAGAAAACAAGAGAGGATGTTGGGGCGAAGAGATTGGTGAGAGCAAGTGAGCTTGGGGAGGAGACTTGTATGAGGAAGCACCAGGAGAGATTGAGTGCGATTGGCAAATGATGAAAAAAATGACGTAAGGGGAGTGGGGGAGGAATAGGATGAATTTAGGGAAGCAGTGATGGCTTGCGCAAAAGATGCTTGTAACATGAGAAAGGTGGGAGGTGGGCAGATTAGAAAGGGTAATGTGTGGTGGGATGACATAAGATTGTTAGTGAAAGAGAAGAGAGAGGCGTTTGGCCGATTTTTGCTGGGAAGCAATGCAAATATCTGGGAGATGTATAAAAGAAAGAGGCAGGAGGTCAAGAGAAATGTGCAAGAGGTGAAAAAGACTGCAAATGAGAGTTGGGTTGAGAGAGTATCATCAAACTTTAGGTAGGATAAAAAGATGTTTTGGAAGGAGGTAAATAAAGTGCGTAAGATAAGAAAACAAACGGGAACATCGGTGAAGGGGGCTAATGGGGAGGTGACAGCAAGTAGTGGTGAAGTGAGGAGATGGAGTGAGTATTTTGAAGGTGTCTTGAATGCGTTTAATGATAGAATGGCAGATATAGGGTGTTTTGGTGGAGATGGTGTGCGAAGTGAGAGGGTCAGGGAGAATGGTTTGGTAAACAGAGATAGAGTAATAAAAGCTTTGCGGAAGATGAAATCCGACAAGGCGGCGGGTCTGGATGGTATTGCAGAGGAATTTAGTAAAAAAGGGGAGACCGTTCATTGGTTGGTAAGGATATTCAATGTATGTATGGTTCATGGTGAGGTGCCTGAGGATTGGCGGAATGCATGCACAGTGCCACTGTACAAAGGCAAAGGGGATAAAGGTGAATGTTCAAATTAAAGAGCTATTAGTTTGTTGAGTATTCCTGGGAAATTATATGAGTAGCTAATGATTGAGCGGGTAAAGGCGTGTACGGAGCATCAGACTGGGGAAGAGCAGTGCGGTTTCAGAATTGGTAGAGGATATGTGGATCAGGTGTTTGCTTTGAAGAATGTATGTGAGAAATACTCGGAAAAACAAATGGATTTGTATGTGGCATTTAGGGATCTAGGGAAGGCATATGATAGAGTTGATAGAGATGCTCTGTGGAAGATATTAAGAGTATACGGTGTGGGAGGTAAGTTGCTAAATGCATTGAAAAGATTTTATCGAAGATGTAAGGCATGTGTACGAGTAAGAAGAGAGGAAAGTGATTGGTTCCCAGTAAACGTCGGTTTCCGGCAGGGATGCGTGATGTCTCCATGGTTCTTTGATTTCTTTATAGATGGGGTGGTGAGGGAGGTGAATGCAGGAGTTTTGGAAAGAGGGGCAAGTATGCAGTCTGTTGTGGATGAGAGAGCTTGGGAAGTGAATCACTGTTGTTCGCTGAAGATACAGAGCTGGTGGCTGATTCGTGTGAGAAACTGCAGAAGCTGGTGACTGAGTTTGTTAAGATTTGTAAAGGAAAAAGTTGAGAGTAATTGTAAAAAATAGCAAGGTTATTAGGTACAGTAGGGTTGAGGGACAAGTCAATTGGGAGGTAAGTTTGAATGGAGAAAAACTGGAGGAAGTGAAGTGATTTAGATATCTGGGAGTGCATTTAGCAGCGGATGGAAACATGGAAGCGGAAGTGAGTCACAGGGTGGAGGAGGGGGCGAAGATTCTGAGAGCGTTGAAGAGTGTGTGGAAAGCTAGAACGTTATCTCGGAGAGCAAAAATGGGTATATCCGAAGAAATAGTAGTTCCAACAATGTTACATGGTTGCGAGGCATGGGGTATAGATAGGGTTGTGCGGAGGAGGGTGAATGTGATAGAAATGAGGTATTTGAGGACAATACGTGGTGTGAGACAGTTTGATCGAGTAAGTAATGAAAGGGTAAGAGAGATATGTGGTAATAAAAAGAGTGTGGCTGAGAGAGCAGAAGAGAGTGTATTGATATGATTTGGTCACATGGAGAAAATGAGTGAGGAAAGATGGACAAAGAGGATGTATATGTCAGAGGTAGAGGGAATGAGGAGAAGTGGGAGACCAAATTGGAAGTGGAAGGATGGAGTGAAAAAGATGTTAAGCGATCGAAGCCTGGACATGCAGGAGGGTGAAAGGCGTGCAAGGAATAGATTGAAATGGAATAATTTTGTATGCCGGGGTCGACGTGCTGTGAATGGATTGAACCAGGGCATGTGAAGCGTCTGGGGTAAACCATGGAAAGATTTGTGGGGCCTGGATGTGGAAAGGGAGCTGTGGTTTCGGTGCATTATACATGACAGCTAAAGACAGAATGTGAACGAATGTGGCCCTTGTTGTCTTTTCCTAGCGCTACCTCGCGCTCGTGCGGGATGAGGGGGGTGTTAATTCATTTGTGGTGGGGCGGCGATAGGAATGAATAAAGGCAGAAGTATGAATTAAGTACATATATATATATATATATATATATATATATATATATATATATATATATATATATATATATATATATATATATATATATATATATATATATATATATATATATATATTCCTATGAGTCCACGGGGAAAATGAAACACGAAAAGTTGGGAACTTTTCGTGTTTCATTTTCCCCGTGGACTCATAGGAATATCTTGATCACGCGCAAAATTGTGATCCTTTCCAATATATGTATATATATATATATATATATATATATTATATATATATATATATATATATATATATATATATATATATATATATATATATATATATCTGTGTATGTATATGTATGTATACGTTGAGATGTACAGGTATGTATATGTGCGTGCGTGGACGTGTATGTATATACATATACAGAATCAAGATTACTCAGCTCAACAAGACAAAGTTGAATCATCATTGATGATGAGTTTGAGAAGATATATTCTATAGGATCCATGTTAAAGTATCTTGGATTTTCGTTTGATAAATCTCTTAAGTTGGCAAAGAAATGATTCTATAGAGTTAAACCCAAACCTCTCCTTGATACCAAGAATCTTTTAGGTCTCTCATTTAGTGATAATATTACATTACTTCCTTAGTTGCTTAAATCCTTTAATGTAAATGTAGTCTTCAGCAATACAGTGCTATAAAGAATATCTTAATCAAAATTCACCAGAAAATTCTACGGGCAGTGTTTATAGAATCCCTTGTGAATGTTGTAATATGTTTTCTGTTGAGCAGACTGGTATAGATCTTTATGTTAGACTTAAGCAATATGATTAATGTATAAGAACACGAAAAGAATCAAATGCTTTGTTTAATGATGTTAAAAATTTTGGAGTAGCACTAATTCAGTTATCAACTGTAACTCCTTTATCACGAGAGAAATCGTTGAATCTTCTGTTATTAGATAAACGAAGAATCGTAATTCTAATATGAACGTAAATCTATACAAACTGGATAGCTTTATCGTAGGACAAATTCTAAACAGTTCCCTTTACTGTCGACATAATGAAAATTTTATGGCAGGCATGATGCTAGAACAGAACACCAGCAACCCGAACACCACCATCGAGTAACGCTTGTTTACCAATGCGTCTTAGCTACGTCTCCTTGTATATCAACTGACTGTTCTACGTCCTTTATTTCATTTTCGTATCTCACCTGAGTATGCGATCATTACACGAAAGTGCACTTAGGAACTTATCGGGCTTCATTTTCCTCGTGGTTATCAGCTTGTTTGTTTGTTTTGTCGGTTTGAACGGCCAGCGACCTAAACGTAAGGTTATTAGGCATGCAACCCAGTTCGATTTTTGACTGTAAAGTCTCTACATAATACTTATATCAATATCTATAAGTCCTATCTATCCTATAGGGCACAACAGCCACTGGTGAAGCTGCCAGAAGGACTGCGAAAAAGATAATATAGATTAGAGATTGTCCTTCACCAAAGCATAAGACACATACGTAAGTCACGAAATAATAATACCAGCAATTCGTCAGCTGGACACCATAACGGAATCAGCTCCAAGCCGAACTACCCCCGATCCGGGCCAGCAGCATAATGAGCAAAGTGCTTCGCTCGCCACACAACCAGCCCAGAGCAGAAGTATCTACACTCCGGCACAGAGTCGAACCAGAAAAACACCTTATATCATTTTGATTATTTATGTTTCCGTATGTTTGTTGATAATGTTGTTATCTTCACCAATTAGATTATATATGGTAAAGTTTCTTTTCCTATTCTTGAAAAAAATTATCTGCCTCCTCTTGTTTTGATACTTTGTACATTGCATGAGACGGTGGTCTATTGTTAAACTGGTTCGGCATGTTTCACATCTTGATGGAAAGTTTCTGTAAATATAGGGTTGATGAAAGCTCTAGAGTACTTTAACTTAGATCCAATAGAATATATCTTCTCAAACTCAACATGAATAAGCTGTAGACTGCAAATACGTAATGCCCTAAGGAAAATAGATTGAAATGATGATAATTTAACTCTGTCATTTTGAGATGAGTAATAATAGATATATGAGCATATATTAGTAGGTTTTCTGTATATCCTTAACTTAAACTTGTTTCCTTGCCTATGGATCATGTAATCTAAAAATGGTAACATAAATTATGTTCATTTTTCTACAGTAAATTTGATGGAAGGTGCTAACTTGTTAAGTAAGGGGAGAAATGTTTGCAAATTTTCATTTCTTGGCCAAACACAAAGAACATCATCTACATACCTAAACCAAATTGCTTTAGAAGGTGAGATATCCTTTAGTAATTTTGTTTCAAAGAATTCTATATAAAGATTACTTAGTGCAGGTGAAAGAGGGTTACCCATAATTGTACCAAATTTTTGAGCATAATAATCTCTAGTGAATTGAAATACAGTCTTTTTTAAACAGTTTTATCAGTTCAATGAAAACAGACTGTGAAACAGGTAAATGAATATCATCCAAAACATCAAATAAATATTCTAAAAGGTCATCAACTGGTACTTTGTGAACAGTGAGGAAACATCAAAACTAACAAGTTTGAAATCAAGCGCAAGGGAACAGACGAAAGAATGGGCCAACCCACCCACATATACATGCATAATACATAAACATCCACACACGAACATATACATACCTATGCATTTCGACGTATACATTCATATACATACACAGGCATATACATATATACACATGTACTTATTTATACCTGCTGCCTTCATCCACTCTCGTCGCCACCCCGTCACACATGAAAAACAGTACCCTTCCACCTCCAGTTTGGTCTCTCACTTCTCGTTCCCTCCACCACTGACATATCCTCTACGTCAATCTTTCCTCACTCATTCTCTCCATGTGACCAAACCATTTCAATACACCCTCTTGTGCTCTCTCAACCACACTCTTTTAATTACCACGCATCTCTCTTACCCTTTCATTACTTACTCGATCAAACCACCTCACACCACATATTGTCCTCAAACATTTCATTTACAACACATCCATCCTCCTCCGCACAACTCTATCTACAGCCCACGCCTCGCAACCATAAAACATTGTTGGAACCACTAGTCCTTCAAACATACCCATTTTTGCTCTCCTCATACAATCTCTCCATCTCATTCATAACACTTGTTCAACACATGATTCACAAGATTCGTTCTTCGTAACTCAATATTTTCATATGAGGAGAGCTACGATCCAGCCCTGCCCTTAATATTATCTCTACCACCACGTGACACCACTAGAAGCTCAAGTTATCCGAGTGGGACATTATCTACCTACTATCTCTCTTTCCCGTAATCTGCCTACTATCTCTCAGCAGGCGCTTCACCGTCTGTTATACCTGCCTCTGGGCACAACCCAACTCCAGAGATAAGAAATTCATCATAATACACCATACAGTAGCGCTGAGACAGTGAGGTCCACAAAGAAAATGGGATTATCCCTGGGCCGAATGGATGTTATCGGGGTAACTATCTTAAGCTGGTTGTGATGGCGGTGCGCGCGGCCATTTGAAATCTGGTGTTTTGTAAACGCCTAAAGAGACCCGGCTTACCTGAACTCCTGAAAGTTACCATACGCATGAGAATTTAGGTAACTTGCCAGTTCTAATTTGTAGCTGCCCAAACAGTGAGATGAAGATATAAATGAGCAACCAAAATGATAAGCAACCAGTCATACTAATGAATTCAATTAATACGCTTGGAAGCCGGATGTGATCCTTACCCTTTGATGCTCACCATGGTAGCCTTGCAGATGTTGACCCTTATCAGTGGTCCTTGCTTTCTTAACAATCATAGCGTCACCTCCACACCCTGGCAGGACTCTGACCTCTCCTGCCTGAGAGGCTGACACACTCACCAGAGGAGGCTCATGCACTAAGTAACACCTGGGAGGGAACCATCTCTTCCGCCTGGGAGAGTTGTAACTCATTTAGAAGGCTTTCACCATGTTCCCCAGGTTCTTACTGGCCAGCCATGTTCCCCAGGTTCTTACAGGCAAGACGTGTTTCGTAGGTTCGTATGGGTTGACCATGTTCTCCAAATGCTTACTGGCCAGCCATGTTCCCCAGGTTCTTACTGGCCAGCCATGTTCCCCAGGTTCTCACTGGCCAGCCATGTTCCCCAGGTTCTTACTGGCCAGCCATGTTCCCCAGGTTCTTACTGGCCAGCCATGTTCCCCAGGTTCTTACTGGCCAGCCATGTTCCATATGTTCTTAACGGCCAGCTAAAGACAAGTAATGTTAACCAACCTGCGACAGGCCAGCCATATTTCCAACCTACTACAGGCCAGCCGTGTTACACGCCAGCCATACTCCCCAACCTGCTACTGGCCAGCCATGTTCTCCAATCTGCTTAAGGCCAGCCATGTTCTCCAACGTGTTACAGACCAGCCATGTTTCCCAACCTGCTACAGGCCAGCCATATTCTCCTACAGACAAGCCATGTTCCCCAACCTGCTACAAGCCAGCCATATTCTACAACCTGCTACAGGCCAGCCATGTTCCCCAACCTGAGACAGCCCAGCCATAATTCTCCAGACAGCTACAATCCAGACATGTTCCCCAACCTGCGACAGGACAGCCATTTTCCCCAGGTTCCTAAAGACCAGTAATGTTCCGCAACCTGCTACGAGCCAGCGATGTTCCCAACCTGCTACAGGTCAGCCATATTCCCCAACCTGCTACAGGCCAGCCATGTTCCCCAACTTGCTACAGGCCAGCCATGTTCCCCAACCTGCCACAGGCCAGCTATGTTCTCCAAGCTACTACAGGACAGCCATGTTCTCCAACCTGCAACAGGCCAGTCATGTTCCCTAACCTTCTACAGGCCAGCCATGTTCTCCAGCCTGCTACAGGCCAGCCATGTTCTCCAACCTGTTACAAGCCAGCTATGTTCCCCGGCCTGCTACAGGCAACTATGTTCTCCAACCTGCTACAGGACAGCCATGTTCTCCAACCTGCTACGAGCCAGCCATGCTCCTAGCCTGCTACAGGCCAGCCATGTTCTCCAACCTGCTACAGGCCAGTCATGTTTTCCAACCTGTTGCAAGCCAGCCATGTTCCCCAACCTGCTACAGGCCAGCCATGTTCCCCAAGTTGCTAAAGACCAGTAATATTCCCCAACCTGCCACGAACCAGCCATGTTCCCTAACCTGCTTCAGGCCAGCCATGTTCTCCAACCTGCTAGAGGCCAGTCATGTTCCCTAACCTTCTACAGGCCAGACATGTTCTCCAACCTGCTACAGGCCAGCCATGTTCCATAACCTGCTACAGGCCAGCCATGTTCTCCAGCCTGCTACAGGCCACCCATGTTCTCCAGCCTGCCACAGGCCGCCCATATTTCCCAGCCTGCTACAGGCCGGCCATGTTCCCAACCTGCTACAGGCCACCCATGTTCCCTAATCTGCTATAGGCCAGCCTTGTTCTTCAACCCGCTACAGGCAAGCCATGTTCTCTAACCCGCTACAGGAAAGCCGTGTTCTCCAGCCTGCTAAAGACCAGCCATGTTCTCCAACCTGCTACAGACCAGCCATGTTCCCCAACCTGTTACATGCTGGCCATGTTCTCCATCCTGCTACAGGCCAACTATGTTCCCCAACCTGCTCCAGGCCAGCCATGTTCTCCATCCTTCTATATATCAAAAATGTTCCCCGGACTGCTACAGGCCATTCATGTTCCCCAAACTGCTACAAACCAACCATATTCTCCAAACTGCTACAGGTCAGCCATTCTCTCCAACCTGCTACATTCCCGCCATAATTCTCCAGCCTGCCACAGGCCAGCCATATTCCCCAAGCTGCGAGAGGCCAGCCATGTTCCCCAGGTTCCTAAAGACCAGTAATGTTCCCCAACCTGTTACGAACCAGCCATGTTCTCCAACGTGCTACAGGCCACCCATATTCCCAATCTGTTACAGGCCACCCATTTTCTCCAACCTGCTGCAAGCCTGCCATGTTCTCCAACCTACTTCAGGCCAGCCATGTTCCCCAACTTGCTACAGGCCAGCCATTTTCTCCAGCCTGCCACAGGCCAGCCATGTTTCCCAGCCTGCTACAGGCCAGCCATGTTCTCCAACTTGCTACTGGCCAGCCATGTTCTCCAACATGCTACAGGCCATCCATGTCCCCAATCTGCTACAGGTCAGCCATGTTCTCCAACCTGCTACAGGCTAGCCATGTTCTACTACCTGCTACAGGCCAGATATGTTCACCAATCTGCTACAATCCAGCCGTGTTCCCCTACCTGCAACAGGCCAGCCATGTTCTCCAATATACTACTGGCCAGCCATATTCCCAGCCTGCTACAGGCCAGCCATAATTCTCCATCCTGCTACAGGCCAGCTATGTTCCCCAACCAGTAACAGGCCATCCATAATTCTCCAGGCAGCTACCGGCCTGCCATGTTCCTCAACCTGCTACAGGCCAGCCATGTTCTCCAACCCACTACAGGCAAGCCATGTCCTCCAACCTGTTACAGGCCAGCCATGTTCTCCAACCTGCTATAGACAAGCCATGTTCCCCAACCTGCTACAGACCAGCCAAGTTCTCCATCCTGCTACAGGCCAACCACGTTCCCCAACCAGCTCCAGGCCAGCCATGTTCTCCATCCTGCTATGGGCCAACCATGTTCCCCAGACTGCTACAGGCCAGCCATATTCCCCAGCCTGCCACAGGCCATCTATGTTCCCCAATCTGCTACACTCCAGCCATGTTCGCCAACCCGCTACAGGCAAGCCATGTTTACCAACCTACTACAGGCCAGCCATGTTCTCCAACCTGCTACAGACCAGCCATGTTCTCCAACCTGCTACAGGCCATCCATGTCCCCAATCTGCTACAAGGCAGCCACGTTCTCCAGCCTGCTATAGGCTAGCCATGTTCTACTACCTGCTACAGGCCAGCTATGTTCACCAACCAGAGAGAGGCCAGCCATAATTCTCCAAGCAGCCACCGGCCAGCCATGTTCCCCAACCTGCTACAGGCCAGCCATGTTCTCTATCCTGCTATAGGACAACCATGTTCCCCAACCTGTTACAGGCCAGACATGTTCTCCAACCTACTACAGACCAGCCATCTTCCCCAACCTGCTAAAGACCAGCCAAGTTCTCATCCTGCTACATGCCAACTACGTTCCCCAACCTGCTCCAGGCCAGCCATGTTCTCCATCCTGCTATAGGCCAACCATGTTCCCTGGACTGCTACAGGCCAGCCATATTCCCCAACCTGCTACAGACCATCTATGTTCCCCAATCTGCTACACTCCAGCCATGTTCGCCAACCCGCTACAGGCAAGCCATGCTTACCAACCTACTACAGGCCAGCCATGTTCTCCAACCTGCTACAGACCAGCTATGTTCTCCAACCTGCTACAGGCCATCCATGTCCCCAATCTGCTACAAGCCAGCCACGTTCTCCAACCTGCTACAGGCTAGCCATGTTCTACTACCTGCTACAAGCCAGCTATGTTCACCAACCAGAGAGAGGCCAGCCATAATTCTCCAAGCAGCCACCGGCCAGCCATGTTCTAGTACCTGCTACAGGCCAGATATGCTCACCAATCTGCTACAATCCAGCCGTGTTCCCCAACCTGCAACAGGCCATTTATGTTCCCCAATCTGCTACAGGTCAGCCATGTTCTCCAACCCGCTACAGGCAAGCCATGTTTACCAACCCACTACAGGCCAGCCATGTTCTCCAACATGCCACACACCAGCCATGATCTCCAACCTGCTACAGACAAGCAGTGTTCCCCAATCTGCTACACGCCAGCCATGATCTCCAACCCGCTACAGATAAGCCATGTTCTCCAACCTGCTACAGGCCAATCATGTTTTCGAACCTGCTACAGACCAGCCATATTCCCCAACCTGCTACAAGTAAGCCATGTTCTCCAACCTGCAACTGACAGGCCATGTTTCCCAACCTGATACAGGCCAGCCATGTTCTCCAATCTGCTACAGGCAAGCCATGTTCTCCAGCATGCTACAGGCCAGCCATGTTTCCCAATCTGCAGCAGACCATCCATGTTCTCCAACTTGCTACAGGCCAGCCATATCCTCCAACCAGCTACAGGCATGCCATGCTCCCAACATACTGCAGGCAAGCCATGTTTACCAACCTGCTACAGGCCAACCATGTTCTCCAATCTGCTACAGGCCAGGAATGTTTCCCAACCTGCCACGGGCCATCCACGTCTCCCAGCCTGCTATAGGCCAGCCATGTTCCCCAACCTGCGACAGGCCAGCAATGTTTCCCAACCTCCTACTGACCAGTCATGTTACCAAACTTGCTACAGGCCAGCCATGTTACCCAACCTGCTACGGGCCAGCCATGTTCTCCAAACTGCTACAGGCCAGCCATCTTCGCCAACATGCTACAGGCCAACCATATTCCCCAACCTGCTACAGGCCAGCCATGTTTCCCAAACTGATACAGGCCAGCCATGTTCCCTAACTTGATACAGGCCAACCATGTTCTCCAACCTGCGACAGGCCAGCCATGTTCCAAAACCTGCTACAGGATAGCCATGTTTCCTAATCTGCTACAGGCCAGACATGTTCTCCAGCATGCTACAGGCCAGCCACGTTTCCCAACCTGCTGCAGGCCAGCCATGTTCTCCAACTTGCTACAGGCCCGTCATATTCTCCAACTTGCTACATGCCATTCATGTTCTCCAACCTGCTACAGGCTAGCCAGTTCCCCAATCTGCTACAGGTCAGCTATGTTCTCCAACCTGATACAAGCCCGCCATAATTCTCCAGCCTACCAGAGGCCAGCCATGTTCCCCAACCTGCAAGAGGCCAGCCATGTTCTCCAACCTGCCACAGGCCAGCCATGTTCTTTGACCTGATACAGGCCAGCCATGTTCTCCAGCCTGCCACAGGCCAGCCATTTTTCCCATCCTGCTACGAGCCAGCCATGTTTCCCAACCTGCTACTGGCCACCCATGTTCCCCAATCTGCTATAGGGCCAGCCATGTTCTCCAACCCGCTACAGGGAAGCCATGTTTCCAACCCACTCAGGAAAGTCATGTTCTCCTGCCTGCTACAGGCCAGCCATATTTTCCAACCTGCTACAGACCAGCCATGTTCCCCAATCTGCTCCATGCTGGCCATGTTCTCTATCCTGCTACAGGCCAACCATGCTCCCCAACCTGCTCCAGGCCAGCCATGATCTCCATCCTACTATAGGTCAACAATGTTCCCCGGACTGCTACAAGCCAGCCATGTTCCCCAAACTGCTACAAACCACCATATTCTCCAAACTGCTACAGGTCAGCCATTCTCTCCAACCTGCTACAGGCCCGCCATAATTCTCCAGCCTGCCACAGGCCAGCCATGTTCCCCAGGTTCCTAAGAACCAGTAATGTTCCCCAACCTGCTACGAACCAGCCATGTTCTCCATCGTGCTACAAGCCAGCCATGATCTCCAACCTGCTACAGGCCAGCCATAATTCTCCATCCTCCCACAGGCCAGCCATGTTCCCCAGGTTCCTAAAGACCAGTAATGTTCCCCAACTTGCTACAGGCCAGCCATGTTCTCCAACTTGCTACAGGCCAGCCATATTCCCCAACCTGCTACAGGTCAGCCATGTTTTCCAACCTGCTACAGGCCAGCCATGTTCTCCAACCTGCTACAGACCAGCCATGTTCCCAACCTGCTACAGGCCAGTCATGTTCTCCATCCTGCTACAGGCAAGCCATGTTCAACTACCTGCTACAGGCCAGATATGTTCACCAATCTGCTACAATCCAGCCGTGCTCCCCTACCTGCAACAGGCCAGCCATGTTCTCCAATGTATTACAGGCCAGCCATATTCCCAGCCTGCTACAGGCCAGCTATGTTCCCCAACCAGAGACAGGCCATCCATAATTCTCTAGGCAGCTACCGGCCTGCCATGTTCCTCAACCTGCTACAGGCCAGCCATGTTCTCCAACCCACTACAGGCAAGCCATGTCCTCCAACCTGTTACAGGCCAGCCATGTTCTCCAACCTGCTATAGACAAGCCATGTTCCCCAACCTGCTACAGACCAGCCAAGTTCTCTATCCTGCTACAGGCCAACCACGTTCCCCAACCAGCTCCAGGCCAGCCATGTTCTCCATCCTGCTATAGGCCATCCATGTTCCCCGGACTGCTACAGGCCAGTCATATTCCCAACCTGCCACAGGCCACCTATGTTCCCTAATCTGCTACAGGCCGGCTTGTTCTTCAACCTGCTACAGGCAAGCCATGTTTCCCAACCTGCTACAGGCTAGCCATGTTCTCCAACCTGCTACAGACTAGACATGTTCCCCAACCTGAGACAGTCCAGCAATGTTTCCCAATCTGCTACAGGCCATCCATAATTCTAGCCTGCTACAGGCCAGCCATATTCCTAACCTGCGGCAGGCCAACCATGTTTCTCAACCTGCTACAGACCAGCCATGTTACCCAATTAATCACAGGCCAGCCATGTTCTCCAGCCTGCTACAGGCCAGCCATGTTCTCCAAACTGCTACAGGCCAGCCATGTTTCCCAGCCTGTTACAGGCCAGCCATGTTCTCCAACCTGCAACAAGCCAGCCATATTCCCCAACCTGCTACAGGCCAGCCATGTTTCCCAACCTGCTACAGGCCAGTTATGTTCCCCAACCTGCGATAGGCCAGCCATAGTTTTCCAGGCTGCTATCGGTCAGCAATGTTCCCCAGGCTATCATCGGTCAACCTTGTAACCCAAGCTACTTCTCGTATGTCTTCTTTCACGAAGAAGATTTACTGATTGCAGTCATCAACAAGTCATAGGAAAGGAAACAAGTAAAGCATCAAGCTAGCTTAACCAACCCGCAACCTGATGATCCCTGCCTGAACTTTGAAGAATTTTAGAAAAATATCTGGTAAAACTTTGTTAACTACTAAGTTTTAAGAGGGACTTATTCACCAGTCTGCCATACCTGTTTCCAAACACGTAAAGCTGCGGCTTTGCAAACAAATGATGGATGACAACAGTCCTGCTGTGTTGCCGAGCCACTGTAAGGACCAATCATCAACTCATCACTTAGAGGCTGGGTGATGTCCCTCACCACCGCAAGATAAACAGACTGGGTAATTTACCTAACTGTCAACACGCACACACACACACACACACACACACACTGTATGGTGCCTCTCATCACCACAGTACACATGCTAGGTATTGCCCCTCATTACCACCATACACACAGACTGGGTGATGGTGTCTCACAACACACAGACTGGGTGATGGTGTCTCACAACACACAGACTGGGTGATGGTGTCTCACAACACACAGACTGGGTGATGGTGTCTCACAACACACAGACTGGGTGATGGTGTCTCACAACACACAGACTGGGTGATGGTGTCTCACAACACACAGACTGGGTGATGGTGTCTCACAGCACACAAGCTGGGTGATGGTGTCTCACAACACACAGACTGGGTGATGGTGTCTCACAACACACAGACTGGGTGATGGTGTCTCACAACACACAGACTGGGTGATGGTGTCTCACAAAACACAGACTGGGTGATGGTGTCTCACAACACACAGACTGGGTGATGGTGTCTCACAACACACAGACTGGGTGATGGTGTCTCACAGCACACAGACTGGGTGATGGTGTCTCACAGCACACAGGCTGGGTGATGGTGTCTCACAACACACAGACTGGGTGATGGTGTCTCACAACACACAGACTGGGTGATGGTGTCTCACAAAACACAGACTGGGTGATGGTGTCTCACAACACACAGACTGGGTGATGGTGTCTCACAACACACAGACTGGGTGATGGTGTCTCACAACACACAGACTGGGTGATGGTGTCTCACAGCACACAGGCTGGGTGATGGTGTCTCACAACACACAGACTGGGTGATGGTGTCTCACAACACACAGACTGGGTGATGGTGTCTCACAACACACAGACTGGGTGATGGTGTCTCACAACACACAGACTGGGTGATGGTGTCTCACAACACACAGACTGGGTGATGGTGTCTCACAGCACACAAGCTGGGTGATGGTGTCTCACAACACACAGACTGGGTGATGGTGTCTCACAACACACAGACTGGGTGATGGTGTCTCACAACACACAGACTGGGTGATGGTGTCTCACAACACACAGACTGGGTGATGGTGTCTCACAGCACACAGACTGGGTGATGGTGTCTCACAACACACAGACTGGGTGATGGTGTCTCACAACATACAGACTGGGTGATGGTGTCTCACAACACACAGACTGTGTGATGGTGTCTGACAGCACACATAAGCTGGGTGGTGTCCTTCACTACACAAATGTACACAGGCTGGGTGGAGACCATCACAACGCGCACGGGCTGGCCGGTGTTCCTCACCACAACAACAACCCCGGGCTGAGTGATGTCCCTCACCACCACAACAACCCCGGGCTGAGTCATGCCCCTCACCACCACAACAACCCCGGCTGAGTGATGTTCCTCACCACCACGTTATACACCGACTGGATAGTGTCCTTCATTACCAAAACACGCACAGGCTGGGTAGTGCCCATTACCACGACAAGGCAAATAGTATAGGTGGCGCATCTCATGATATATATATATATATATATATATATATATATATATATATATATATATATATATATATGGATAGAGTTGTGCGCAGGAGGATGGATGTGCTGGAAATGAGATGTTTGAGGACAATGTGTGGTGTGAGGTGGTTTGATCGAGTAAGTAACGTAAGGGTAAGAGAGATGTGTGGAAATAAAAAGAGCGTGGTTGAGAGAGCAGAAGAGGGTGTTTTGAAATGGTTTGGTCACATGGAGAGAATGAGTGAGGAAAGATTGACCAAGAGGATATATGTGTCGGAGGTGGAGGGAACGAGGAGAAGAGGGAGACCAAATTGGAGGTGGAAAGATGGAGTGAAAAAGATTTTGTGTGATCGGGGCCTGAACAAGCATGAGGGTGAAAGGAGGGCAAGGAATAGAGTGAATTGGAGCGATGTGGTATACCGGGGTTGACGTGCTGTCAGTGGATTGAATCAGGGCATGTGAAGCGTCTGGGGTAAACCATGGAAAGCTGTGTAGGTATGTATATTTGCGTGTGTGGACGTATGTATATACATGTGTATGGGGGTGGGTTGGGCCATTTCTTTTGTCTGTTTCCTTGCGCTACCTCGCAAACGCGGGAGACAGCGACAAAGCAAAAAAAAAAAAAAAAAAATATATATATATATATATATATATATATATATATATATATATATATATATATTTATATATATATATATATATATATATATATATATATATATATATATATATATATATATATATATATATATATATATATATATATATATATATATATATATATGTTTGCTTTGAAGAATGTATGTGAGAAATACTTAGAAAAGCAAATGGATTTGTATGTAGCATTTATGGATCTGGAGAAGGCATATGATAGAGTTGATAGAGATGCTCTGTGGAAGGTATTAAGAATATATGGCGTGGGAGTCAAGTTGTTAGAAGCAGTGAAAAGTTTTTATCGAGGATGTAAGGCATGTGTACGTGTAGGAAGAAAGGAAAGTGATTGGTTCTCAGTGAATGTAGGTTTGCGGCAGGGGTGTGTGATGTCTCGATGGTTGTTTAATTTGTTTATGGATGGGGTTGTTAGGGAGGTGAATGCAAGAGTTTTGAAAAGAGGGGCAAGTATGAAGTCTGTTGGGGATGAGAGAGCTTGGGAAGTGAGTCAGTTGTTGTTCGCTGATGATAAAGCGTTGGTGGCTGATTCATGTGAGAAACTGCAGAAGCTGGTGACTGAGTTTGGTAAAGTGTTTGAAAGAAGAAAGTTAAGAGTAAATGTGAATAAGAGCAAGGTTATTAGGTACAGTAGGGTTGAGGGTCAAGTCAATTGGGAGGTGAGTTTGAATGGAGAAAAACTGGAGGAAGTGAAGTGTTTTAGATATCTGGGAGTGGATCTGGCAGCGGATGGAACCATGGAAGCGGAAGTGGATCATAGGATGGGGGAGGGGGCGAAAATTCTGGGAGCCTTGAAGAATGTGTGGAAGTCGAGAACATTATCTCGGAAAGCAAAAATGGGTATGTTTGAAGGAATAGCGGTTCCAACAATGTTGTATGGTTGCGAGGCGTGGGCTATGGATAGAGTGGTGCGCAGGAGGATGGATGTGCTGGAAATGAGATGTTTGAGGACAATGTGTGGTGTGAGGTGGTTTGATCGAGTAAGTAACGTAAGGGTAAGAGAGATGTGTGGAAATAAAAAGAGCGTGGTTGAGAGAGCAGAAGAGGGTGTTTTGAAATGGTTCGGGCACATGGAGAGAATGAGTGAGGAAAGATTGACCAAGAGGATATATGTGTCGGAGGTGGAGATAACGAGGAGAAGAGGGAGACCAAATTGGAGGTGGAAAGATGGAGTGAAAAAGATTTTGTGTGATCGGGGCCTGAACATGCAGGAGGGTGAAAGGAGGGCAAAGAATAGAGTGAATTGGAGCGATGTGGTATACCGGGGTTGACGTGCTGTCAGTGGATTGAATCGGGGCATGTGAAGCGTCTGGGGTAAACCATGGAAAGCTGTGTAGGTATGTATATTTGCGTGTGTGGACGTATGTATATACATGTGTATGGGGGTGGGTTGGGCCATTTCTTTCGTCTGTTTCCTTGCGCTACCTCGCAAACGCGGGAGACAGCGACAAAGCAAAAAAAAAAAAAATATATATATATATATATATATATATATATATATATATATATATATATATATATATTTTCTTTTTTTTTTTTTTTTTTTTTATACTTTGTCGCTGTCTCCCGCGTTTGCGAGGTAGCGCAAGGAAACAGACGAAAGAAATGGCCCAACCCCCCCCCCCCATACACATGTACATACACACGTCCACACACGCAAAAGTACATACCTACACAGCTTTCCATGGCTTACCCCAGACGCTTCACATGCCTTGATTCAATCCACTGACAGCACGTCAACCCCTGTATACCACATCGCTCCAATTCACTCTATTCCTTGCCCTCCTTTCACCCTCCTGCATGTTCAGGCCCCGATCACACAAAATCTTTTTCACTCCATCTTTCCACCTCCAATTTGGTCTCCCTCTTCTCCTCGTTCCCTCCACCTCCGACACATATATCCTCTTGGTCAATCTTTCCTCACTCATTCTCTCCATGTGCCCAAACCATTTCAAAACACCCTCTTCTGCTCTCTCAACCACGCTCTTTTTATTTCCACACATCTCTCTTACCCTTACGTTACTTACTCGATCAAACCACCTCACACCACACATTGTCCTCAAACATCTCATTTCCAGCACATCCATCCTCCTGCGCACAACTCTATCCATAGCCCACGCCTCGCAACCATACAACATTGTTGGAACCACTATTCCTTCAAACATACCCATTTTTGCTTTCCGAGATAATGTTCTCGACTTCCACACATTTTTCAAGGCTCCCAAAATTTTCGCCCCCTCCCCCACCCTATGATCCACTTCCGCTTCCATGGTTCCATCCGCTGACAGATCCACTCCCAGATATCTAAAACACTTCACTTCCTCCAGTTTTTCTCCATTCAAACTCACCTCCCAATTGACTTGACCCTCAACCCTACTGTACCTAATAACCTTGCTCTTATTCACATTTACTCTTAACTTTCTTCTTCCACACACTTTACCAAACTCAGTCACCAGCTTCTGCAGTTTCTCACATGAATCAGCCACCAGCGCTGTATCATCAGCGAACAACAACTGACTCACTTCCCAAGCTCTCTCATCCCCAACAGACTTCATACTTGCCCCTCTTTCCAGGACTCTTGCATTTACCTCCCTAACAACCCCATCCATAAACAAATTAAACAACCATGGAGACATCACACACCCCTGCTGCAAACCTACATTCACTGAGAACCAATCACTTTCCTCTTTTCCTACACATACACATGCCTTACATCCTCGATAAAAACTTTTCACTGCTTCTAACAACTTGCCTCCCACACCATATATTCTTAATACCTTCCACAGAGCATCTCTGTCAACTCTATCATATGCCTTCTCCAGATCCATAAATGCTACATACAAATCCATTTGCTTTTCTAAGTATTTCTCACATACATTCTTCAAAGCAAACACCTGATCCACACATCCTCTACCACTTCTGAAACCGCACTGCTCTTCCCCAATCTGATGCTCTGTACATGCCTTCACCCTCTCAATCAATACCCTCCCATATAATTTACCAGGAATACTCAACAAACTTATACCTCTGTAATTTGAGCACTCACTCTTATCCCCTTTGCCTTTGTACAATGGCACTATGCACGCATTCCGCCAATCCTCAGGCACCTCACCATGAGTCATACATACATTAAATAACCTTACCAACCAGTCAACAATACAGTCACCCCCTTTTTTAATAAATTCCACTGCAATACCATCCAAACCTGCTGCCTTGCCGGCTTTCATCTTCCGCAAAGCTTTTACTACCTCTTCTCTGTTTACCAAATCATTTTCCCTAACCCTCTCACTTTGCACACCACCTCGACCAAAACACCCTATATCTGCCACTCTGTCATCAGACACATTCAACAAACCTTCAAAATACTCATTCCATCTCCTTCTCACATCACCACTACTTGTTATCACCTCCCCATTTACGCCCTTCACTGAAGTTCCCATTTGCTCCCTTGTCTTACGCACCCTATTTACCTCCTTCCAAAACATCTTTTTATTCTCCCTAAAATTTACTGATAGTCTCTCACCCCAACTCTCATTTGCCCTTTTTTTCACCTCTTGCACCTTTCTCTTGACCTCCTGTCTCTTTCTTTTATACTTCTCCCACTCAATTGCATTTTTTCCCAGCAAAAATCGTCCAAATGCCTCTCTCTTCTCTTTCACTAATACTCTTACTTCCTCATCCCACCACTCACTACCCTTTCTAAACAGCCCACCTCCCACTCTTCTCATGCCACAAGCATCTTTTGCGCAATCCATCACTGATTCCCTAAATACATCCCATTCCTCCCCCACTCCCCTATGAGTCCACGGGGAAAATGAAACACGATAAGTTCCCAAGTGCACTTTCGTGTAATAATCACATCATCAGGGGAGACACAAGAGAGAAATATAACAATCAGTTGATATGCATCGAAGAGACGAAGCTAGGACGCCATTTGGTAAACATGCGATTGTCCAAGACAGACAACGAGCGTTCATAAACTTATCATTTTATAAATTTTATCAACAATAAAGCTGTCTAATTTGTATAGACCATCACTAATATCAAGATTATAATTCTCTGTGTATTCAATGATAGGAGATTCAATGATATTTCTCTTGGTAATAGAGTTAGAGAAAATAACTGAGATGGCATCATTCCAGTCAATACAATGATCATAGTTTCTAACGTGATTAAACAAGACATTTGATTCTTGTCCCGTTCTTATGCTATATTTATGTTGCTTAAGTCTAACAGAAAGATCCTTACCAGTCTGCCCAGCATAAGATTTATCACAATTTCCACATGGCAGTTTATAGATGCATCCAGGAGAATTTTCTGGTAAATTCCTGATTAAGATATTCTTTATAGTATTATTCTTCTGAAGGCATCATTTACATTAAAGGATTTAAGCAACATGGGAAATAGATTAAGATTATTATTAAAAGGGAGAACTACAAGATTTTTGGTGTCAATGGGAGGTTTGGGCTCAAATCTATAAAATGATTTCTTTGCTAACTTAAGGAATTTATCAATGAAAGATCTAGGGTACTTTAACTTAGATCCAATAGAAAATATCTTCTGAAACTCATCATCAATACACTCTGGACTGCAAATACAAAATGCCCTAAGGAACATAGATTGAAATGATAATAAATCAACTCTGTGATGGTGAGATGAGTAATAATGGATATATGAGCATACATTGGTAGGTTTTCTGTATATGCTAAACTTAAAATTGTTTCCTTGCCTATGGATCATGCAATCTAAAAATGATAACATACCATTATTTTCATTTCTATAGTAAATTTGACAGAAGATATTAAATTGTTAAGCAAGGGGAGAAATATTTGTGAATTTTCATTTGTTGGCCAAACACAAAGAACGTCATCTACATATCTAAACCAAATTGCATTAGAAGGTAAGATATCCTTTAGTAATTTTGTTTCAAAAAACTCCACATAAAGATTACTTAGTGCAGGTCAAAGAAGGTTACCAATTGCAATACCAGTTCTTTGAGAACTTATCGTGTTTCATTTCCCCGTGGACTCTTAAGAATATATATATATATATATATATATATATATATATATATATATATATATATATATATATATATATATATATATATATATATATATATATATATATATATATATATATATATATATATATATATATATATATATATATATTCTATTTTGCTTTTGTCGCTGTCTCCCGCGTTAGAGAGGTAGCGCGAGGAAACAGACGAAAGAATGGCCCAACCCACCTACATACACATGTATATACAAACACCTCCACACACGCAAATATAAATACCTATACATCTCAACGTACACACACAGACATATACATATATACACATGTACATAATTCATACTGTCTGCCTTTATTTATTCCTATCGCCACCCCGCCAAATATGGAATAACAACCCTTTCCCCCCTCATGTGTGCGAGGTAGCGCTAGGAAAAGACAACAAAGGCCCCATTCGTTCACACTCAGTCTCTAGCTGTCATGTAATAATGCACCGAAACCACAGCTCCCTTTCCACATCCAGGCCCCACAGAACTTTCCATGGTTTACCCCAGACGCTTCACATGCCCTGGTTCAATCCATTTTCACCCTCCTGCATGTTCAGGCCCCGATCACTCAAAATCTTTTTCACTCCATCTTTCCACCTCCAATTTCGTCTCCCACTTCTCCTCGTTCCATCCTCCTCTGACACATATATCCTCTTCGTCAATTTTTCCTCACTCATTCTCTCCATGTGACCAAACCATTTCAAAACACCCTCTTCTGCTCTCTCAACCACACTCTTTTTATTTCCACACATCTCTCTTACCCTCACATTACGTACTCGATCAAACCACCTCACACCATATACTGTCCTCAAACATCTCATTTCCAGCACATCCACCCTCCTGCGCACAACTCTATCCATAGCCCACGCCTCGCAGCCATACAACATTGTTGAAACCACTATTCCGTCAAACATACCCATTTTTGCTCTCCGAGATAATGTTCTCGACTTCCAAACATTCTTCAATGCTCCCAGAATTTTCGCCCCCTCCCCCACCCTATGATTCACTTCCGCTTCCATGGTTCCATCCGCTGCCAGATCCACTCCCAGTTATAGAAAAAAAAAACTTTACTTCCTCCAGTTTTTCTCCATTCAAACTTACTTCCCAATTACCTTGACCCTCAACCCTACTGTACCTAATAACCTTGCTCTTATTCACATTTACTCTCACCTTTCTTCTTTCACACACTTTACCAAACTCAGTCACCAGCTTCTGCAGTTTCTCACATGAATCAGCCACCAGCACTGTATCATCAGCGAATAACAACTGACTCACTTCCCAAGCTCTCTCATCCACAACAGACTGCATACTTGCCCCTCTTTCCAAAACTCTTTCATTCACCTCCCTAACAGCTTCATCTATAAACAAATTAAACAGCCATGGAGACACATACCCCTGCCGCAAACCTACATTCACTGAGAACCAATCACTTTCCTCTTTTCTTACACGTACACATGCCTTACGTCCTCGATAAAAAAAACTTTTCACTGCTTCTAACAATTTGCCACCCACACCATATATTCTTAATACCTTCCACAGAGCATCTCTATCAACTCTATCATATGCCTTCTCCACATCCATAAAAGCTACATACAAATCCATTTGCTTTTCTATGTATTTCTCACATACTTTCTTCAATGCAAACACCTGATCCACCAATCCTCTACCACTTCTGAAACTACACTGCTCTTCCCCAATCTGTTGCTCTGTACATGCCTTCACCCTCTCAATCAATACCCTCCCATATAATTTACCAGGAATACTCAACAAACTTAAACCTCTGTAATTTGAGCACTCACCCTTATCCCCTTTGCCTTTGTATAATGTTACTATGCAAGCATTCCGCCAATCCTCAGGCACCTCACCATGAATCATACATACATTAAATAACCTTACCAACCAGTCACCCCCTTTTTTAATAAATTCCACTGCAATACCATCCAAACCCGCTGCCTTGCCGGCTTTCATCTTCCGCAAAGCTTTTACTACCTCTTCTCTGTTTACCAAATCATTTTCCTTAACCCTCTCACTTTGTACACCACCTCGATCAAAACACCCTATATCTGCCACACTATCATCAAACACAATCAACAAACCTTCAAAATACTCACTCCATCTCCTTCTCACATCACCACTACTTGCTATCACCTCCCCATTAGCCCCCTTCACTAAAGTTCCCATTTGCTCCATTGCCTTACGCACTTTATATACCTCCTTCCAGAACATCTTTCTATTTTCCCTAAAATTTAATGATACTCTCTCACTCCAACGCTCATTTGCCCTCTTTTTCACCTCTTGCACCTTTCTCTTGACCTCCTGTCTATTTCTTTTATACATCTCCCACTCATTTGCATTTTTTCCATGCAAAAATCGTCCAAATGCCTCTCTCTTCTCTTTCACTAATAATCTTACTTCTTCATCCCACCACTCACTACCCTTTCTAATCAACCCACCTCCCACGGTTCTCATGCCACAAGCATCTTTTGCGCAATCCATCACTGCTTCCCTAAATACATCCCATTCCTCCCCCACTCCCCTTACCTCCTTTGTTCTCACCTTTTTCCATTCTGTACTCAGTCTCTCCTGGTACTTCCTCACACAAGTCTCCTTCCCAAGCTCACTTACTCTCACCACTCTCTTCACCCCAACATTCTCTCTCCTTTTCTGAAAACCTCTACAAATCTTCATTTTCGCCTCCACAAGATAATGAGCAGACATCCCTCCAGTTGCACCTCTCAGCACATTAACATTCAAAAGTCTCTCTTTCGCGCCCCTATCAATTATCACGTAATCCAATAACGCTCTCTGGCCATCTCTCCTACTTACATACGTATACTTATGTATATCTCGCTTTTTAAACCAGGTGATCCCAATCACTAGTCCTTTTTCAGCACATAAATCTAAAAGTTCTTCACCATTTCCATTTACAACACTGAACACCCCATGTATACAATTATTCCCTCAACTGCCACGTTACTCACCTTTGCATTGAAATCACCCATCACTATAACCCGGTCTTGTGCATCAAAACCACTAACACACTCATTCAGCTGCCCCCAAAACACTTGCCTCTCATGATCTTTCTTCTCATGCCCAGGTGCATATGCACCAATAATCACCCATCTCTCTCCATCAACTTTCAGTTTTACCCATATCAATCTAGAATTTACTTTCTTACACTCTATCACATACTCCCACAACTCCTGTTTCAGGAGTAGTGCTACTCCTTCCCTTGCTCTTGTCCTCTCACTAACCCCTGACTTTACTCCCAAAACATTGCCAAACCACTCTTCCCCTTTTCCCTTGAGCCTCGTTTCATTCAGAGCCAAAGCATCCAGGTTCCTTTCCTCAAACATACTACTTATCTCTCCTTTTTTCTCATCTTGGTTACATCCACACACATTTAGGCACCCAATCTGAGCCTTCGAGGAGGATGAGCACTCCCCACGTGACTCCATCTTCTGTTTCCCCTTTTAGAAAGTTAAAATACAAGGAGGGGAGGGTTTCTGGCCCCCCGCTCCCGTCCCCTTTAGTCGCCTTCTACGACACGTGAGGAATGCGTGGGATACATTCTTTCTCCCCTATCCCCAGGGATATATAATATATATATATATATATATATATATATATATATATATATATATATATATATATATATATATATATATATATATATATATATATATATATATATGTATATATATATATATATATATATATTCTTTCTTTTTCTTTCAAACTATTCGTCTGCTCCCGCGTTAGCAAGGTAGCGTTAAGAACAGAGGACTGAGCCTTAGAGGGAATATCCTCACCTCGCCCCCTTCTCTGTTCCTTGTTTTGAAAAATAAGAAAAAAAAAAAACGAGAGGGGAGGATTTCCAGCCCCTCGCTCCCTTCCCTTTTAGGCGCCTTCTACGACACGCAGGGAATACGTGGGAAGTATTCTTAGTCCCCTATCCCCAGGGATATACATGTATATATATATATATATATATATATATATGTATATATATATATATATATATATATATATATATATATATATATATATATATATATATATATATATATATATATATATATATGCAGAACCCTCACTTCACGTTGTTGTCTTGCATCGATTGACACGGGGAAAACAATGTCCCTAAGAGAAAATATGATTTCACAAGACATGATGGGAATAACTAAAAACAGCCAAAGGCTTTCTTACCTTACCATTTTTTTTTAGGTCACAGGTCCTGGTTGTGTTGACAGTACGGTTTATGGTGTTAGATATCAGGAGTAGCAAACGATTTACCTGAAGTACTTATATGAATACGGGCACCCAGGCTGTATCATCTACGTCAATGAATATTGTCATCAGCCCTTATAGCATATTTCGGTAGCTGATCGTACGTCTGGTAGTGGCGTAATATACTGTACGTTCTCGTATCGCAATGACTCAGAGTCTGGGGAGACTGTACAGTCTGGGGAAGCCTGTTATGTTCGGAGGTAACGTTTATATACCCTACTAATCACTCTCTCCTCTCAATACAAAAATCTTTTTGTAGACTACAAATCTTCATCCTCTCTCTCTCTCTCTCTCTCTCTCTCTCTCTCTCTCTCTCTCTCTCTCTCTCTCTCTCTCTCTCTCTCTCTCTCTCTCTCTCTCTCTCTCTCTCTCTCTCTCTCTCTCTCTCTCTAACCACTGTAGATGACCCAAGATAGGTATAGGTCAGGCTGACCCAGTAGCCCTACAGGTTGTGTCCCTCCAGCGATTAACAACCAGCCTGCCTGACTGGGTCGTCGATCAGCGCCTCATCTCTTGTACCAATCAAGATAACAGATCACCAAATTAAGATAACAGATCACAAAAATAAAGATAACAGATTTCCGCAATCATGCCATGGTGGTATATAACTTTCTTGGAGTTCATATTTATCTAACTGTGAGAGAACACTCGCTTAATTATCGTCTGCATGTTACTAGTCATTAATATCGTCCCATATGATGCTAGTTATAATGGATGCATTTCATAATGATGATCATGGTATTCATTCATAGTTATGATGATACTTCAAAATCTTCACATGCCTTCTGTTTAGCGTTAACAGATGACATTTTTGATACATAAGACAGACACTTTAGCACATGTCACAAAGTGAGTGAGAGAACATGTACGGAAGCGAGTGAATGTATGACCCGGGTGGTGCATATATTGATTATGTTTAAATGTAAAACGTTTATCTGAAGGAAAAATGTAAACAGTAAACACACACACACAAACACACACACAAATATACATATACATATATCTTTCTTTCTTTCTTTTAAACTATCCGCCATTTCCCGCATTAGCGAGGTAGCGTTAAGAAAAGAGGACTGGGCCTTTGTGGAATATCCTCACCTGACCCCCCTCTGTTCCTTCTTTTGGAAAATATATATATATATATATATATATATATATATTTAGAGAGAGAGAGAGAGAGAGAGAGAGAGAGAGAGAGAGAGAGAGAGAGAGAGAGAGAGAGAGAGAGAGAGAGAGAGAGAGAGAGAGAGAGCTGTGACACGCCACTCAAACTCAGGAGAGGGCGAGACCCTCCTGACCTTGAGAGGGAGAGGAAGCGAGCACCACACAGCTGGGATCATGTTTTGATTTCAACATCAGATGGCGCCACGCAGTCTCGTCTGGCTCTGCCCACATCTACATGTACACTACATGTCCTTAAATGCCTGCGTTCAGCTGTGTATATGCACTTTAGAAGGTTGTATGTAGTACCTGATAGCCTGCAGTAGAATCTTAGCTCTGAATGTATCGCTGGAAATATTTGGCATCTTCACCTTCCCCTTAAAGTTCGTTAACTTGCATGACTCAGGCTGAACAAAAATGGTGACCCCCCCACTCTTGACCCCTTGTCCACTGTGTTGGCCCCTAGTGTACAGTAATGACGTCGGTGTTGGTCCCTAGTGTACAGTGATGACGTCTGTGTTGGCCCCTAGTGTACAGTGATGACATCTGTGTTGGCGCCTAGTGTACAGTGATGACGTCTGTGTTGGTCCCTAGTGTACAGTGATGACGTCTGTGTTGGCCCCTAGTGTACAGTGATGACATCTGTGTTGGTCCCTAGTGTACAGTGATGACGTCTGTGCTGGCCCCTAGTGTACAGTAATGACGTCTGTGTTGGTCCCTAGTGTACAGTGATGACGTCTGTGTTGGCCCCTAGTGTACAGTGATGACATCTGTGTTGGCCCCTAGTGTACAGTGATGACGTCTGTGTTGGCCCCTAGTGTACAGTGATGACGTCGGTGTTGGCCCCTAGTGTACAGTGATGACGTCTGTGTTGGCCCCTAGTGTACAGTGATGACATCTGTGTTGGCCCCTAGTTACAGTGATGACATCTGTGTTGGCCCCTAGTGTACAGTGATGACGTCTGTGTTGGCCCCTAGTTACAGTGATGACGTCTGTGTTGGCCCCTAGTTACAGTGATGACGTCTGTGTTGGCCCATAGTGTACAGTGATGACGTCTGTGTTGGCCCCTAGTGTACAGTGATGACGTCTGTGTTGGCCCCTAGTGTACAGTGATGACGTCTGTGTTGGCCCATAGTGTACAGTGATGACGTCGATGTTGGCCCCTAGTGTACAGTGATGACGTCGGTGTTGGCCCCTAGTTACAGTGATGACGTCTGTGTTGGCCCCTAGTGTACAGTGATGACGTCGATGTTGGCCCCTAGTGTACAGTGATGACGTCTGTGTTGGCCCCTAGTGTACAGTGATGACGTCGATGTTGGCCCCTAGTGTCCAGTGATGACGTCGGTGTTGGCCTCTAGTGTACAGTGATGACGTCGGTGTTGGCCCCTAGTGTACGGTGATGACGTCTGTGTTTGCCCCTAGTGTACAGTGATGACGTCTGTGTTGGCCCCTAGTGTACAGTGATGACGTCTGTGTTGGCCCCTAGTGTACAGTGATGACGCCTGTGTTGGCCCCTAGTGTATAGTGATGACGTCTGTGTTGGCCCCTAGTGTACAGTGATGACGTCTTTGTTGGCCCATAGTGTACAGTGATGACGTCTGTGTTGGCCCCTAGTGTACAGTGATGACGTCTGTGTTGGCCCCTAGTGTACAGTGATGACGTCTGTGTTGGCCCCTAGTGTACAGTGATGACGTCTGTGTTGGCCCCTAGTGTACAGTGATGACGTCGGTGTTGTCCCCTAGTGTACAGTGATGACGTCTGTGTTGGCCCCTAGTGTACAGTGATGACGTCGGTGTTGGCCCCTAGTGTACAGTGATGACGTCTGTGTTGGCCCCTAGTGTACAGTGATGACATCTGTGTTGGTCCCTAGTGTACAGTGATGACGTCTGTGTTGGCCCCTAGTGTACAGTAATGACGTCTGTGTTGGTCCCTAGTGTACAGTGATGACGTCTGTGTTGGCCCCTAGTGTACAGTGATGACATCTGTGTTGGCCCCTAGTGTACAGTGATGACGTCTGTGTTGGCCCCTAGTGTACAGTGATGACGTCGGTGTTGGCCCCTAGTGTACAGTGATGACGTCTGTGTTGGCCCCTAGTGTACAGTGATGACATCTGTGTTGGCCCCTAGTTACAGTGATGACATCTGTGTTGGCCCCTAGTGTACAGTGATGACGTCTGTGTTGGCCCCTAGTTACAGTGATGACGTCTGTGTTGGCCCCTAGTTACAGTGATGACGTCTGTGTTGGCCCATAGTGTACAGTGATGACGTCTGTGTTGGCCCCTAGTGTACAGTGATGACGTCTGTGTTGGCCCCTAGTGTACAGTGATGACGTCTGTGTTGGCCCATAGTGTACAGTGATGACGTCGATGTTGGCCCCTAGTGTACAGTGATGACGTCGGTGTTGGCCCCTAGTTACAGTGATGACGTCTGTGTTGGCCCCTAGTGTACAGTGATGACGTCGATGTTGGCCCCTAGTGTACAGTGATGACGTCTGTGTTGGCCCCTAGTGTACAGTGATGACGTCGATGTTGGCCCCTAGTGTCCAGTGATGACGTCGGTGTTGGCCTCTAGTGTACAGTGATGACGTCGGTGTTGGCCCCTAGTGTACGGTGATGACGTCTGTGTTTGCCCCTAGTGTACAGTGATGACGTCTGTGTTGGCCCCTAGTGTACAGTGATGACGTCTGTGTTGGCCCCTAGTGTACAGTGATGACGCCTGTGTTGGCCCCTAGTGTATAGTGATGACGTCTGTGTTGGCCCCTAGTGTACAGTGATGACGTCTTTGTTGGCCCATAGTGTACAGTGATGACGTCTGTGTTGGCCCCTAGTGTACAGTGATGACGTCTGTGTTGGCCCCTAGTGTACAGTGATGACGTCTGTGTTGGCCCCTAGTGTACAGTGATGACGTCTGTGTTGGCCCCTAGTGTACAGTGATGACGTCGGTGTTGTCCCCTAGTGTACAGTGATGACGTCTGTGTTGGCCCCTAGTGTACAGTGATGACGTCGGTGTTGGCCCCTAGTGTACAGTGATGACGTCGGTGTTGTCCCCTAGTGTACAGTGATGACGTCTGTGTTTGCCCCTAGTGTACAGTGATGACGTCTGTGTTTGCCCCTAGTGTACAGTGATGACGTCGGTGTTGGCCCCTAGTGTACAGTGATGACGTCTGTGTTGGCCCCTAGTGTACAGTGATGACGTCGGTGTTGTCCCCTAGTGTATAGTGATGACGTCTGTGTTGGCCCCTAGTGTACAGTGATGACGTCTGTGTTGGCCCCTAGTGTACAGTGATGACGTCTGTGTTGGCCCCTAGTGTACAGTGATGACGTCTGTGTTGGCCCCTAGTGTACAGTGATGACGTCGGTGTTGGCCCCTAGTGTACAGTGATGACGTCTGTGTTGGCCCCTAGTGTACAGTGATGACGTCGGTGTTGCCCCCTAGTGTACAGTGATGACGTCGGTGTTGTCCCCTAGTGTACAGTGATGACGTCTGTGTTGGCCCCTAGTGTACAGTGATGACGTCGGTGTTGCCCCCTAGTGTACAGTGATGACGTCGGTGTTGTCCCCTAGTGTACAGTGATGACGTCTGTGTTGGCCCCTAGTGTACAGTGATGACGTCGGTGTTGCCCCCTAGTGTACAGTGATGACGTCGGTGTTGTCCCCTCTCTGTACAGTGATAATCTTTTGTCCATTATGTTGACCCATCATCCAAGGTGTGAATATTTCGTCTACAGTAATCATCTTTTGCCCACAGTTTTGACTTTTTGTCCGCAGTGTTCATCTTTTGTTTACATTGTTAATACCTTGTCCACGGTGTTGAACCCCATATGTAATGCAGGTATTACACACTCTGCACACTGTATTGACACACTCTCTACATACTTGGTTTCTTGGTGTTAGTGTTGAGTCTTTGCTCACAATATATATCTTTTCATTATAATGGTGATTTCTTTTACACATTGTTATTCTTTCTCAGTGTTGAACTATCATTCGCGATATCAACATTTTTGCTTGTGTTCACGTCCTACCTGTAATGTTGTCCTCTTCTTCATCTTGCCCACAACGTTGGCGTTGTTCACCTCAGTGCTCATCACTTGGCCACAGAATTGACCACTTGCCCAGGGTTTGCCACTTGTCCACACTGGTGGTCACTTACCCAGAGTTTTAGCTATTTGCCTACAGTTTTGACCACTTCCCCACAGTGTTGGCCAGTGACCTACACTGTTAACCAATTGCCCAGTGATGGCCACTTGCCCACGGCGTTGACTACTAAGCAACAGTGTTGACCACTTTGCCACAGTGTTGATCATTTGGCATGGAGAGTGTTGACCACTTTGTCCACAGTGTGAAACACTAGCCCCAGGTCACCTTACAACAACGCGTTACCTAACCAGATAGCTGTCCTAGTAGGACTAGAAAAAGGCGAACAAGATCTTCATGATTACAGCTATGATCCATCCGATGTTACCGAGGTGTTGTAAGACAGCTGGGAGAGAAGCAAGTGCTATGATATGATGGAGTGACACATCATCCATCGTTACTGTCCAGGATGACACCAGGATGCTCTCTTGTTGTGGAGGACGAGTACCAGTAAACATGTCCGGGTGTTGACCTGACCTGACCTGAGGCGAAGGTGGGGAAGATCTTGTTTATTGACTGCAGGTGTCAGGCTTTCAATTCTATTACTATTCTTTCAGCCCTGATTCGTCTACATGTGGAATCTTCTATTCATCATTGGATATGTTCTTCGAGGATGAAGCCTGCTATATAAATCTCATGAACTGCAGCAAAACTTGTTGAGACCTGTAAATGTGCAGGAAATGTTATGGGCGTCACACAGGGTAGAAGGCGCCAAATCAGGAGGGAGAGTGTTGACCGCGAGTACCTGCCGCGCCCCGTGACGTCACATCCGTGTCCTCCCCTGATTGGTCCACACATATAGATATTCCACGCCACGACGCGACACACTTTGCAATTACCTAACGGTTGGAAGATAGCTGGGGTTTGTGAAAAGTAATAAAGGTAATGTGTGATACACTGTAACTTTATTTTGTCCATATGGATTTTGTGACATAGACTATTAAGAAAATGGCATTTGCGTTCTAGAGCAGCACAACACACAAACAGCTTCCAACCGTCTACGTCCCTGACATTGTGAGGTAAAGGCAGGTGCTGGACGTATTGATTGTCTGGCTGAGTGGCGCTCATCTCGTGGGAAGTTTGGGATGGTGCGTGGTTCACCAGCACCACTGGTGAACCGTGGACAAGACTGGTGGGAGGTTCACCAGCACCACTGGTGGACCGTGGACAAGACTGGTGGGAGGTTCACCAGCAACACTGGTGGACCGTGGACAAGACTGGTGGGAGGTTCACCAGCACCACTGGTGAACCGTGGACAAGACTGGTGGGAAGTTCACCAGCACCACTGGTGGACCGTGGACAAGACAGGTGGGAGGTTCACCAGCAACACTGGTGGACCGTGGACAAGACTGGTGGGAGGTTCACCAGCAACACTGGTGTGGGATGGACTTCTGGGTCTTTACTTATTACTGATTACATTTTACCTTTAGATGTGTTTCCCTGAGATTTTTTTTTATCTAAATTAGTTTTATGACTCATTTTTTCCCTGGTTAGTCTTCATTAGTTCTAAAGTAAGTTGTTCAAACCGAGAATCTTAGAACATGGCAATCACTACGTTTTCCTGTTCACATACATCTAAACTAAGAAATATTGTCCTCTGTCTTCTGTTGGATCTTCTCTTAAGTGATACAGAATATATCAGGTTTTATCAAACAGGAATTATGTTTATGTTGTGTTCTATTCTTCTCAATATTCCTCATCTGAAAATTGTTCCAGAACAAATGACATCCATCTGAGCGCTGTTACTTAAGACAAATAATAATGATTTTGGACACGATGGAACATAGTCTAATTGAGGTTTACATTAAATTCAGGAGGTGAAGAGGTACAAGATGACACTAATTCCTTTCCCAAAATTCAGATCAAATCCAGGTGATGTGTTCAGGCTCTCTATATGATTGGTGAAAGGAACTGACCACTATTGTACACCTGCCTGTGTGCACCTCCTCCGGTGAACCATGTTTTACCGAGGATGAGAATGAAAACCAGACGGGCAAGGCAACTGCGAGTCTGCCAAAAATGAAAGTTGTGCAGAAATTAAGTTGAGGTGCAGGAAACCCAAGTGAGCTGAGTCGGCGGAGAAGGTAATGTACCACACCGGTGAGCAAGAGAGTCGTCTGGCAGTTAAGCACACATAATCGGGTTCAGTGACACATCTTCATTCTGATGTCATATGGTTTGGTCCACGACTTTGTTCTATGACGTTCCTTGTTCTGTAATGTGTTGTTCTTTATCCTGTATCATGATGATGTTGTTCTTTATCCTGTATCATGATGATGTTGGTCTGTAATGTGTTGTTCTTTATCCTGTATCATGATGATGTTGTTCTGTAATGTGCTGTTCTTTATCCTGTATCATGTTGATGTTGTTCTTTATCCTGTATCATGATGATGTTGTTCTTTATCCTGTATCATGATGATGTTGTTCTTTATCCTGTATCATGATGATGTTGGTCTGTAATGTGCTGTTCTTTATCCTGTATCATGATGATGTTGTTCTTTATCCTGTATCATGATGATGTTGGTCTGTAATGTGCTGTTCTTTATCCTGTATCATAATGATGTTGTTCTTTATCCTGTATCATGATGATGTTGTTCTTTATCCTGTATCATGATGATGTTGGTCTGTAATGTGCTGTTCTTTATCCTGTATCATAATGATGTTGTTCTTTATCCTGTATCATAATGATGTTGTTCTTTATCCTGTATCATGATGATGTTGGTCTGTAATGTGCTGTTCTTTATCCTGTATCATGATGATGTTGGTCTGTAATGTGCTGTTCTTTATCCTGTATCATGATGATGTTTGTTCTATATTTTCATTTATATTATAAAGTTTCTTGCTCTGTACCTATCAAGGTGTTCCTAGTAGGGTTGAAGTAATTGTTATTGTAATTCTATTGAAATGTAATTGATTACAGAAGTATTGTAATTGTAATTGAGAATAAGTAATTAATTGTAATTGTAATGAACTAAGCGTGTTCAAGTAACTATAGTTTAATTGTAATTGTGAAAGGGGAGGAAAGTGATACTTATAACCTTGTAAATGCAAAAGTGGGCAAGCGGTACTTTTAAAGTACCGGCGATAGCGGTAGCGGTAGTGGTCCAAAAAAATAATGTCGGTAGTGGAAATGAGAAATGTTCAAGTAACGGTTCTTGTGGATTTTAGGTTCAAACTGGATTGGCTTCCATTACGGAGTAGAAGGACCATATGCTGGTATATGTCCAGGAAATGTTTGAATAATTGGAGGTAGTTCAGGAGGGGTCAACATCAACAATACATAAAGTAACAAGGATGATCTAGCAGAAGGATTACTTGAATCGTAAAGACCCAGGCTTTTCTCCTTCATACCAAAATGTTCAACGAAATTCCAAAATCAACGGTGATCAGAGGGAAGCACAGTGTCAGTGAGTCTTTTGTTGAAACAATATGTAGAGGAAGGATCTCTGTCAGTACCAAGTGATCCAACGTTATACTGGAAAGAAGTGTTCCAAACTTTGCATCCACTGAAGAACCTTGTAAGAGACCAGGTGATTGGCTGTGCCGCTACATCTGCTCCGTCACAGCCAGTTATCGACATTGCCGGAAGATTTTTTCACTGCTAACAGAGCTCAACTTAGTGTTACTTCTTTCCGTTTTATGTAATTGATAAAGTACAATAGTGAAGTGTTACTTCTTTCCGTTTTATGTAATTGATAAAGTACAATAGTGAAGTGTTACTTCTTTCCGTTGTATGTAATTGATAAAGTACAATAGTGAAGTGTTACTTCTTTCCGTTGTATGTAATTGATAAAGTACAATAGTGAAGTGTTACTTCTTTCCGTTTTATGTAATTGATAAAGTACAATAGTGAAGTGTTACTTCTTTCCGTTGTATGTAATTGATAAAGTACAATAGTGAAGTGTTACTTCTTTCCGTTGTATGTAATTGATAAAGTACAATAGTGAAGTGTTACTTCTTTCCGTTGTATGTAATTGATAAAGTACAATAGTGAACTGTTACTTCTTTCCGTTTTATGTAATTGATAAAGTACAATAGTGAAGTGTTACTTCTTTCCGTTGTATGTAATTGATAAAGTACAATAGTGAAGTGTTACTTCTTTCCGTTTTATGTAATTGATAAAGTACAATAGTGAAGTGTTACTTCTTTCCGTTGTATGTAATTGATAAAGTACAATAGTGAACTGTTACTTCTTTCCGTTTTATGTAATTGATAAAGTACAATAGTGAAGTGTTTGATGAACTACCATCTTTTTAGTTACCATCTGCTGCAACTTCTACTAAAATGAAATCTTTATTTTTGTTTCGAAAATAGTTCGTGGCACTTGTATGTAAATAAAAGATAACATTACAATGCAAAATTAGTGTTTGTTTTAACCAAAATGATTTTTTTCTAAATTTGGGAAAGTGTAATGATAATTGTAATCATTATAAATCCTTTTGTGGTAACTATAGTTATAATGTAACTACTTTTCTCAGATGTATTAGTAATTATACTTGTAACATAGAAAATGGAAAGTATTTGTAATTGCAATTTAATTTTCAGAGCGTAATTGTTCCAACCCTGGTTCCTGGTTACGTTTTATGAACATTTCCTGCTCTGAGTCCAGATGTTTCTTATTCTCAGTCACGAAACTCTTTGTTCTGTAGTATGATGTTCCTTCCTGTGTATCATGATGTGTCTTGCTCTCCATCATGTTATTGTTCTCTAATATGACATTTCTATATTATGCATTAAGATGTTCTTTAGTTTGTATGCTGAAATATTTTGCTCATTATCATGATCCTAACTGTTTTGTGCTCATACATTCTTGGGTCCTGTTCTTTTTATGTGTTATGTTGCTTATTTCTCCATATTACGATGTGTTTGTTCTGCAATATGATGTTCACTGATCTGTGTTGTGATTATAACTATCTTTGTTCTCTCCTGTAATGTTCCTTGCTCCATATCATGGTGTTGTTTACTTTGAGTTATTATGTTTTCCATTCTTTATCATGATGTTTCTTCTTATGTTATCATGGTGGATTTGTTGTGAAATAAACGTTTTTGTTTTGTGATTATGATGATATTCTTTGCTGTAAAGCATGAAGATAGAATCCGTCGGTCACAGTTTTCGAGTAATGTACACCGTGATAAATAGTACGGCAGATCTACAAAGACACAAACACTCACACATATACATAGACACACAGATCGCACAAAATGATACACTCAAGGGACTGCAGACTGGTGTGTGTGTGTGTGTGTGTGTGTGTGTGTGTGTGTGTGTGTGTGTGTTTATGTGCGCATAGGAGTAAAGGTATTGTAAGAGACGGAACAATACAAGTGTACATCTCTCTCCCCATAACTCACAAGTAGTGATCACACACACACACACACACACACACACACACACACACACATACACAAACACACACAAACACACACAAACACACACACACATTCCTTATGCTGAGCCTTAGGCTGAAGGTTAAGTATACTTTATATGCAGACTGGTTACAGGAATAGGGAAACAAACTGGGATTAAAAGATCATTTCTGAGAAAGTCATCAAGTATTGCTGAAGCGGTAGAGACAAACGCAAAGGAACTAAGGTCAAACATAATCCCCCATACAAACAGGGACAGGCAAGATAAAGGAAGCTGGGAAGGAATGGACCCTCGAAATAAGAGACAAACTCGATTTTCAGCAAAAAAAGAAAAAAATGGCAGATAGTTTATTCTGGTAAGACATATAAGGGGAGAGTTGGTGCAGAAAAGAAGCGTAATGTGGAAGTGATAGTTTACAATCCTTCAAAGAATTCTAAAGAAAGAAAATAATGAGGGAACAATTAGTATGGCACATAAGGCATACATATCATGTAGGGGATATTGGTGATAATGGGGATTTCAACTATATAGCGGCAGACGTAATCTGGATTCTCATAGAAACAATCATGGAGGCAAGTGCTTATAGAGAGTATGCTCCTGTGCCAACATGTCACTGAACACAATGGAATCAGAAGGGCTGATCCGCCATCATTATTCGACTTTATCTGCTCAAAGATAAAGCATGGAGGTTGAGAATATCATAAATGACACATCAGTTAGAAAGAATGATCATGTAATGTTTAAGTCTGGTTATGAGGACGTAAAAGAAACACAGATGAAACCAAGCAAATGGAAAGTTTATAATTGTAGAAACCACACAGACCTATAGACTTCTATGGGATCGTGAACTGGGAAATGGAGTTCAGTAAACACGATCCAGGTTATTATCATCGAAGATTTTGAGAATTTTGCTGTGAATGAGAAGAGACATGGATATCTTTAGCTTCAGTTACAAAGGCAAGTGTACAGATAAAAATGTCAAAGAACAAAAGAGCTTAGGAATGTACGTAGGCAATATCCAAACCAGCCAGCACTTGAAGGGTATAATGGAACATGAAATGAGTGCAGCAGGATAGTTAAAGAGGAACATAAAAACTTTGAAAAGGACGCAGTAGACTAGCAATTGAAAATCGGAAACTTTTCCTTAAATTCATCGAGAGTAAGTTGTCAGTTACAGAGCGGTTGATCATGATGATGCATTTAAAGAAATGAAATAAAGGATTATATGAAAATATGTGAAGAAGGAAACTACAAGTTCAAAAGTGTATTCCTAATGGAAGACACTTTACCCCCCAACAATAGTGATTCTAAATAAGGTCTTGGAAAGCATGCTAACATGGAGAAAACGCATAAACAGAATACTAAAGGGCCTTGACACACATATGGCTCAATGTCCCGACGGAATTTTTCCATACTTACTTAAGAAATGTGCAAATGACACTTGAAGAGTTGTTCCAGATTTCTCCGAAGGAAAGTAGAGTACCGAGGGTATGTTAGGGGGTAAACATTATACCAGTCTTTAAGAAAGGAGACAATGAAGTTGTGCTAATTTACAGACCAATTCCTAAACTTGTTTCGTCTGTAAAATAATGGAAACAAATAATCAGAGAGGAAGTGGATGATTACTTGTCAGGGCCTGGCTACCTAAGTAACAGAAAGCAAGGATCTGGGAAAGGTAGGTAAAGTGTACAAACTCTGAGACTCATGTGAGTGATGGTTTCCGTTCTCGACAGTAGAGACAATTAGGTGGATTGGGTGAGACTGGACCACCAAAAAGCATTTGAAACTGAACCACACAAGAGTTGAGCAAAGTTGTTGGATCTTCGGACAAAAATATGGTGGAGACCGCCCCCCCCCCCCAATGTATGCAGCAGAATTACCATAGTTGAAGAGCAGAAAGTACCAAAAGTCAGAAGACTTTCCTGAAGATGGGCTGCAGTCAGCAGTGACGTGCCGCTGGGTTTTCCAGGAGTCTTTGCTTCTCTCGCTTTATGCAAATGACTTGCTGGGAGGGTTAGGCTTCTGTCTAAATATGTCTGCGGATGATAACATAGACAAGAGAGTAGTAAATAGTGAAGAGCATTTCAGGAAATTGTAATGGGACTGACGCTACTTCTAAGGCTAGTTTGATAACATGGTTGATGAAACTCAACTCGAGTAAATGAACACAATAAAGACGCGACACCGCGAAAAAACAATTCAGTGCGAATGCTGTTTAGCAATACTCCATTATTACTCATCTCAACATGACAGAGTTAAATTATTATCATTTCAATCTATGTTCCTTAGGGCATTACGCATTTGCAGTCCAGAGTTTATTGATGATGAGTAAGAGAAGATATGTTCTATTGGATCTAAGTTAAAGTACTCTAGATCTTTCATTGATAAATCCCTTAAGTTGCCAAAGAAATTATTTTATACAGTTGAACCCAAACCTCGCCATTGACACCATGAATCTTTTAATTCTCCCTTTTACTAATAATTTCACTTTACTTCCCATGCTGCTTAAATCCTTTAATGTAAATGTTGCCTTTAGCAACAATAATACTATAAAGAATACCTTAATCAGGAATTCGACAAAAAATTCTCTTGGATGCATCTATAAAATGCCTTGTGGAAAATGTGATAAATTTTATGTTGGTCAGACTGGTAAGGATCTTTCTGTTAGACTTAAGCAACATAAATATAGTATAAGAACGGGACAAGAATCATATGCCTTGTTTAATCACGTTAAAAACTATGATCATTGTATTGACTGGAGTAATGCCATCCAGTTATTAACTCTAACTCTATTACCAAGAGAAATATCATTGAATCTTCTATTATTGAATATACAAAGAATTATAATCTTAACATTAGTGATGGTCTATACAAATAAGATAACTTTATTGTTGTTAAAATTTGTAAAATGATAAGTTTATGAACGCTCGTTGTATGTTTTGGACAATCGCATGTTTACCAAATGGCGTCCTAGCTTCGTCTCCTCGATGTATATCTACTGACTTATATTTCTCTTGTGTCTCCCCTGATGATGTGATTATTAAACGAAAGTGCACTTGGGAACTTATCGTGTTTCATTTTTCGCGTGGACTCATAGGAATATCTTGATTACGCGCAAAATTGTGATCCTTTCCAACATACATATATATATATATATATATATATATATATATATATATATATATATATATATATATATATATATATATATATATATATATATATATATATATATGTATATATATATATATATATATATATATATATATATATATATATATATATATATATATATATATATATATATATATATATATATCTTTCTTTCTTTCAAATTATTCGCCATTTCCCGCGTTAGCGAGGTGGCTCTAAGAACAGACGACTGGACCTTTAAGGGAATATCCTCACCTGGCCTCCTTCTCTGTTCCTTCTTTTGGAAAATTTAAAAAAAATGAGAGGGGAAGATTTCAAGCCACCCGCTCCCTCCCCTTTTAGTCGCCTTCTACGACATGCAAGGAATACATGGGAAGTATTCTTTCTCCCCTATCCCTAGGGATAAATCCTTAATAATACTTTACAATATAATGTTATCAAATTTGATTAGAATAAACCTGCTGCCTCCCCACAAAAGCCAAAAAGTTATGTATAAAACCAATAAGGATTCAGTCAATCCTTGTTTGTGAACACAAGGAAAAATACAAAACAGTTATTCATTCACATGTTGATATTTTGAAAAGCAAATGCATCACATTCTTCTGACTTAAAGTTTGGAGCGTGTCAGCCAGTCATATATATATATATATATATATATATATATATATATATATATATATATATATATATATATATATATATATATATATTTATATATATATATATATATATACATATATATATATATATATATATATATATATATATATATATATATATATATATATATATATATATATATATATATATATATATATATATATATATATATATATTGCGCGTGATCAAGATCTGTTCCTTCTTTTGGAAAATAAAAAAAAAACAAGAGGGGAGGATCTCCATCCCCCCGCTCCCTCCCCTTTTATTCGCCTTCTACGACACGCAGGGAATACGTGGGAAGTATTCTTTCTCCCCTATCCCCAGGGATAATGAATATACATATATATATATATATATATATATATATATATATATATATATATATATATATATATATATATATATATATATATATTTTTTTTTTTTTTTTTTTTTTTTTTTTATACTTTGTCGCTGTCTCCCGCGTTTGCGAGGTAGCGCAAGGAAACAGACGAAAGAAATGGCCCAACCCCCCCCCCCCATACACATGTATATACATACGTCCACACACGCAAATATACATACCTACACAGCTTTCCATGGTTTACCCCAGACGCTTCACATGCCTTGATTCAATCCACTGACAGCACGTCAACCCCGGTATACCACATCGCTCCAATTCACTCTATTCCTTGCCCTCCTTTCACCCTCCTGCATGTTCAGGCCCCGATCACACAAAATCTTTTTCACTCCATCTTTCCATCTCCAATTTGGTCTCCCTCTTCTCCTCGTTCCCTCCACCTCCGACACATATATCCTCTTGGTCAATCTTTCCTCACTCATTCTCTCCATGTGCCCGAACCACTTCAAAACACCCTCTTCTGCTCTCTCAACCACGCTCTTTTTATTTCCACACATCTCTCTTACCCTTACGTTACTCACTCGATCAAACCACCTCACACCACACATTGTCCTCAAACATCTCCTTTCCAGCACATCCATCCTCCTGCGCACAACTCTATCCATAGCCCACGCCTCGCAACCATACAACATTGTTGGAACCACTATTCCTTCAAACATACCCATTTTTGCTTTCCGAGATAATGTTCTCGACTTCCACACATTCTTCAAGGCCCCCAGAATTTTCGCCCCCTCCCCCACCCTATGATCCACTTCCGCTTCCATGGTTCCATCCGCTGCCAGATCCACTCCCAGATATCTAAAACACTTCACTTCCTCCAGTTTTTCTCCATTCAAACTCACCTCCCAATTGACTTGACCCTCAACCCTACTGTACCTAATAACCTTGCTCTTATTCACATTTACTCTTAACTTTCTTCTTCCACACACTTTACCAAACTCAGTCACCAGCTTCTGCAGTTTCACACATGAATCAGCCACCAGCGCTGTATCATCAGCGAACAACAACTGACTCACTTCCCAAGCTCTCTCAACCCCAACAGACTTCATACTTGCCCCTCTTTCCAAAACTCTTGCATTTACCTCCCTAACAACCCCATCCATAAACAAATTAAACAACCATGGAGACATCACACACCCCTGCCGCAAACCTACATTCACTGAGAACCAATCACTTTCCTCTCTTCCTACACGTACACATGCCTTACATCCTCGATAAAAACTTTTCACTGCTTCTAACAACTTTCCTCCCACACCATATATTCTTAATACCTTCCACAGAGCATCTCTATCAACTCTATCATATGCCTTCTCCAGATCCATAAATGCTACATACAAATCCATTTGCTTTTCTAAGTATTTCTCACATACATTCTTCAAAGCAAACACCTGATCCACACATCCTCTACCACTTCTGAAACCACACTGCTCTTCCCCAATCTGATGCTCTGTACATGCCTTCAGCCTCTCAATCAATACCCTCCCATATAATTTACCAGGAATACTCAACAAACTTATACCTCTGTAATTTGAGCATTCACTCTTATCCCCTTTGCCTTTGTACAATGGCACTATGCACGCATTCCGCCAATCCTCAGGCACCTCACCATGAGTCATACATACATTAAATAACCTTACCAACCAGTAAACAATACAGTCACCCCCTTTTTTAATAAATTCCACTGCAATACCATCCAAACCTGCTGCCTTGCCGGCTTTCATCTTCCGCAGAGCTTTTACTACCTCTTCTCTGTTTATATATATATATATATATATATATATATATATATATATATATATATATATATATATATATATATATATATGTATATATATATATATATATGCATATATATATATATATATATATATATATATATATATATATATATATATATATATATATATATATATATATATATTTTTTTTTTTTTTTTTTTTCATACTATTCGTCATTTCCCGCATTAGCGAGGTAGCGCTAAGAACAGAGGACTGGGCCTTTGAGGGAATATCCTCACCTGGCCCCCTTCTCTGTTCCTTCTTTTGGAAAAAAAAAAAAAAAAAAAACGAGAGGGGAGGATTTCCAGCCCCCCGCTCCCTTCCCTTTTAGTCGCCTTCTACGACACGCAGGGAATACGTGGGAAGTATTCTTTCTCCCCTATCCCCAGGGATATATACATATATATATATATATATATATATATATATATATATATATATATATATATATATATATATATATATATATATTCCTATGAGTCCACGGGGAAAATGAAACACGAAAAGTTCCCAAGTGCACTTTCGTGTAATAATCACATTATCAGGGGAGACACAAGAGAGAAATATAACAGTCAGTTGATATACATCGAAGAGACGAAGCTAGGACGCCATTTGGTAAACATGTGATTGTCCAAAACATACAACGAGCGTTCATAAACTTATCGTTTCACAAATCTTATCAACAATAAAGTTATCTAATTTGTATAGACCATCACTAATATTAAGATTATAATTTTTCGTGTATTTAATAACAGAAGATTCAATGATATTTCTCTTGTTAACAGAGTTAGAGTTAATAACTGAGATGGCGTTACTCCAGTCAGTACAATGATCATAGTTTTTAACATGACTAAACAAGGGATTTGATTCTTGTCCCGTTCTTATACTATATTTATGTTGTTTAAGTCTAAAGGAAAGATCCTTACCAGTCTGACCAACATAAAACTCATCACCGTTTCCACAAAGTACTTTATAGATGCAACCAAGAGAATTTTCTGGTGAATTCCTGATTAAGATATTCTTTATAGTATTATTGTTGCTAAAGGCAACATCTACATTAAAGGATTTAAGCAACACTGGGAGCAAAGTGAAATTATTATTAAAAGGGAGAACTAAAAGATTTTTGGTGTCAATGGGAGGTTTGGGCTCAACACTATAAAATGATTTCTCTGCTAACTTAAGGGATTTATCAATGAAAGATCTAGGGTACTTTAACTTAGAATCAATAGAATATATCTTCTCAAACTCATCATCAATAAACTCTTGACTGCAAATACGTAATGCCCTAACGAACATAGATTGAAATGATGATAATTTAACTCTTTCATATTGAGATGAGTAATAATGGATATATGAGCATACATCGGTGGGTTTTTTGTATATGCTAAACTTAAACTTGTTTCCTTGTCTATGGATCATGCAATCTAAAAGTGGTAACATACCATTATTTTCATTTTCTACAGTAAATTTGATGAAAGGTACTAAATTGTTAAGTAAGGGGAGAAATATTTGTAAATTTCATTTGTTGGCCAAACACAAAGAACATCATCTACATACCTAAACCAAATTGCATTAGAAGGTAAGGTATCCTTTAGTAATTTTGTTTCAAAAAATTCCATATAATGATTACTTAGTACAGGTGAAAGAGGGTTACCCATTGCCATACCAAATTTGTGAGCATAATAATCTCCATTAAATTGAAATACACAATCTTTTATACACAATTTTATCAGTTCAATGAAATTAGACTTTGAAACAGGTAAATGAATATCATCCAAGACATCAAATAAATATTCTAAAAGGTCATCAACTGGAACTTTAGTGAAAAGTGAGGAAACATCAAAGCTAACTAGTTTGAAATCAAAATTAACATTGATATTGTTTAGCTTGTTGACTAAATCTACATTGTTCATGATATTAGAATTTGATACCCACTAAAGGCCTTAAGAAAGAGACTAACCATTTTGACAATTTATATGTGATGGAGCCTACTGAACTCACTATAGGTCTTGCTGGAAAATTCTGTTTATGTGCTTTGATAAGTCCATACATATATGGCAATGAAGGGGACAAAGATGACAACCTTTTGATAAGAGAAATGCTACCTTTCAACAACAACTTCATTTCTTTATTGAAGTGCGAATTAACTGCTTCTAAGGGATTCTTACTAAGTTTAGAATATGTTGTGTTATCATTTAGAAGATCATTCATTTTAGATAAATAGTTACTTTTGTCTAAAATCACAATAGTGTTAGCCTTAGCTGCTTTAGTAATATGTATGTCTTTGTCTTTTTTTAAGGTGTTAATAGGTCTTATGGATCTTTTAGGGTAATTAGCTTCCACTGGTTTTGACAAACTGGCATACACTAAATCCTTATAGATATCAATATCATCATTACTTAAATTACTGTATTTTTCTAAATTACAAAAAGACTTTGTGACATCAACACAGTTGGCTTCTCTGTTAGAGCACACAAAACTTAAACCATAGCCTAATGCATACAAGGAATCTTTATCTAGTTGTTTATAAGACAGGTTTAGCACAAAAGATGGGTTTGTGTTCTTGGTCCAGTCGCTGTTTTCAATAAGATGGTCCAACTTACGATTTAGTGACACTTGTAGTCTATTGCGTTCTTTACTTAATTCATCATTGCAATAGTCAAACATCCGGTTCTTACGGTGTGTCGGTATTGTCATTTGAAAGGCACGTTTCTTCTCTCTTGAAATGCGAAAAGCCTCCTCCATTTCAAGTTTCTTTAATTAAATGTTTTTCTTTAGAATGATATTTTGAAATTGGTCAAATGGTCGACCAGACAGTTGCTCACCAACGTGAGACGAAGGGTATTCAAGTACATTGTATTCAAATAGTCATTTCCCTATTAGGCGCGACCATAGCCTAGCGGTAGCGCTCCCGCCTGTTCCACAGGGGTCCCGGGTTCGATCTTGGCTGTTGGAGGTTTGTATGTATATATATATATATATATATATACAAATTTGAGGAGGAACATATAGACACGATTACACACATACATACCGACCATGTGTTCAGACATATACACTTCCTCACAACGAAGTTGTTTCCATACGCCATATCCACATAACTAGTAAAGGAGTGAAAATGATAAATACCTGAGGGTGTCACCAGCTTTATCCTCACAACTGAAGTAAACTAGAGGCAACACTGTCATTATGAACCACGGAAAGTTACATATGGAGTTTACTCAGATTTGGGTACACACTCTTCCCACGACCTTCTTACCCAGTGAGTGTCGGTACGAAGCATTGTATGTATTTAGGACATTCATGTATTCATACATATGTTGTTCAGTATCATCATTCCTTTTCTAGTATAGCACCACTTTTTGCATCAACAGCTGTAAACTGAAAAAGGTATTTCTGGTCAGAAAATTTTATTCATTTTCACTTATAATCTCAGGTGGACTTAGTAACATGTTTCTTATCTGCACAATCCCAGTGTCAGGTACATAACAAGAAGTTAAAAACTTTTCGGTTCTTAACACTAGGCTTTCTCAGAGCTACCCCTATACGGGTCAAATATCTTTTCAATATCACCGCGAGTCTGACATCGTCATCGACCGCTGCTTTGTCCCATAAACGGACAAATTTTGCACCGCCTACTGATAGGTCTATCATTTTCAAAGGCACTGATCCTTTTCTCAGCCTATTCAATAGTCACTTGTGATAAATAATAGCTATTCATACGGTGACGCTAAAGTTGCCAGTGTAAGAATAACTTTTCACAAATCATGAATAGCCTGTTTTTGCTCTTCCATATTCATTCAGCACTAAAATGCAGTGATAGATCGTTCCACTTACCAGTAAAGTGAAATGTGACGCAGGTGCAACCCTATTCACGATGTAACCACGAAGGTTCAGATGAATGGCCTCTAACCATACGAATACTAATGTCACCTTCGCCCGGAAACTATAATCAGTTCATCGTTACTACTGGGAGCACTGCAGAGCAGAGCCACGGTCCGTACGAGCTCTGCTACACACAACTACAATTACCAATACCTTCCTGGGAAAAGGTAACCCAGATTACCACTCTCAACTGCCTGTGTTATGTAGTAACCTTCTTAGTTTAGAATATGTTTGAAAAATTTGCATTTTTTTTATGTAAGCTGAGGTACTAATCAAGGCCATTCCATTAGAGCCAGGTACCCATTTTATCGACCAACCCCTAGGGGTGGATGAACAGCTGGGTCTGACAGTGGACCAATTGCCGCATCCAGGAATTTGTCGTCTTCTTGCATATATACCAGGAGGCTATGATCTAACGTCGCCTGGTATTCTTAGTGTGACACATTATGACTAGTATGACATATCGCCACTTATCAATTCAGACTCACAACCTGAACTGTCTTAACGCTTTTGTTACCATATAAGTGGACACATACAGCCTTTAATGACGTGAGGAAAGCCACACATAATCAATCACTTACGTTTCCCATTGTGTAAATTAAACCCAAAGTTCCGTCTAAAAGGAAATAAATGCGTCACCTTCCTGAATCCCAGTCTAGAAATCCTCTGCTGTAATTCCGTTGAGTGATGGAGGGTGTTGATCGCCCAACCTGACGGCCTGCACTAGCCTCACATGTGTGCATAGCGCCGCCGTGACGGTCAGCGATGCTGAATGTAGCAAGTCCGCGATGACTAATGGCTGGGCGAGGCCGTACCAATATAGGAGGCCGGCCGGGGTGGTTGAAGGGGGGTTCATATTCGGGAGGGGGTATCACCCTGCCCCTGGGGGGAGGGGTGGTCACTGCCTCTCCCGGGTGGGGATCACCGACTCTCCCTGGAGGGAGGGGGGGGGGGGGGGGGGGGCATATTACCCGCTCCCCTCCGGGGGGGTAGAGATCGCCTCACAATTAGGACTATTATGAATCATTCTCAGCGTTGCCAAGTCTAAAGGAACACCACCACCAAACAGTACCACGAACGCTAGGAAATAGTTTTATAAATACTGGGAAGGATCTACTGCCATGGTCTGACAGGCGAGTTTGTGTCTTGCATCACTAGGCCAACCATATAGGATAAATATGTTTACATGTATGAAAAAGAGAACTAATGATATTTACGATGGTATAAGGGAGGAGAATATTGTGTTGAAGTCGCATCACCTTTCTTTGTGGTGACTCAACCGCTGTGTAACCTGTCCCGCGCCACTCGAACCTCAGCCAATCACTGTCCGCTGTAACCAGATGATATCACCCGCGAACCAATCAGCGCAGTTCCCGCATGAAGATCCGACCAGTCAAAAGGAAGCAAGACGACCAATACCACCTGAGAGGCTGTGGCGGTTGCCTGGTGTGTGAGTCACATGGTCAACACGTACCCCCTATTTATCGTAATCCTTCGTTTGTTTCAAAATTCTTGCTTTAAGGAGAAAGAAAATGGCTTAAAAGTTCGGAGGGACATATCCTTTATATCTTTTGTGTTCTTTTCACCAAATCTTGCCCTTGTTTGCTATTTTCCCGACCCGAGCATCGACTGACTCATCCACTTAACTCATATCAACATTGTGTTAATATCCGCAAAGTGACATATTTGCTTAAACTGATATGGTGATCCAGTAAGCGTTAATATAGATGTGATAAGCTAAAGAGGTGATGATGCATGTAGGTCGTGGTGTACTAGACGTGAATTCCAGCCGGAAAGATGAACCGCCTCGTTGACTCACTCGAGGACACGCGTCTCAACAACACGTAAATCACTTGAACTAGACCGTCATTTGAACATGTTATCTTCATCACATTATCACAGTATACTACGCTAACTGTTTCTTCTTATTCATGTGCATGACAACACTCAATATCTTAGTAACAATGCGATGAATGTAGCACAGAAATACAACTAATGGTGACAAAGAATGAAACTATCGATAGATTTCGGTATTTTTCGGAACGTAAATATCCTTGTCTAAATTTGGTCACCATTCAGTGTTTAAGCCTAACTCATATCACCGTTAGGCTCACAGTACTACTGTCCTGAGTTCTAGTAGAAAAAGCAGTTGACATTTTCATACATGAACACGATAACATTCACCAATGTGTCATACAACGATATACCGACTAGTTACACAAACACGTGACTCGAACCACACGCACACAAAAGTTGCTGTTGGTTTAAGTTACAATGAAAAGAGGGAGAAGCATCAGTCTTTATAGGGACTTACTTCTGTTAGTCATTGAATTAAAGATGAATTTGATTAGGGATAAGGACTAACACTATCATCCTTCTACAGGGAGGAGAACTAGATAAGTGCAGGGTGAGTAACGTGTCCAGACTTAACCACGTCCCAGCTGCACTGACCTCACCTTCTTCCTCATGTACTGATTCTTTTTCTTTATCCACACCACATCTGTCTGACTGTCTCTATGTCAGCATCTGTAAAGAAAAATATTAGCAAATCCTCTGACCAGGACACGAACGCATTATGACAGACATAACTTAGGATCATTGCTGAAGGCCTCGGGTCACATGCAATACATGAGTAAGTGAGGGCCTTGATTTGTTGCTGTTTTCTTATGCTGAAAGATTCTACCTGAAAACGGTGCAGTATTTCGCAATGTACTTCGGGTACGTAGATACGACGGGCAGATATAGCCCACATCATGTATTTCTCCATGTACATTTCCTCTTCAAGCTGGGCTCATATTTTGAAGGTGAATATCGAGGGTTACTACCGCTCTTTTGTTTTAGTTTCTTGACGCAAGGAAGTTAACTTTGGATCGAACTGCACAAGACTTTCATCTCTTAGCCTTGAATGACAATATCTTACGTCAAAGTTTAAACCTGACATAAGCTTCATTCACCTTCCATGAGAAGGTTTAAGAGGTTACTATATCGATATGCAAAATAAGAAAATAGAATACTGTTTACAGTTCCTAATTCACACTTGAACAGAGCAAAAACAGGAGGTATCAAGAAATTAGTTTTTCTTGAACATTAAATACGAAGATTTGGAACTACTAATATATCACTAAAAACAAATAAGACATGTTTTCTTAGACATTATTACCGATACCTGTAAAACTATACCGTGCCCATATTTTCTTAGTGTTTATTATACAACCAACGCTTGGGTATTTGGATAAATAAGTAAGACGTAATGAATACTTCAGTTCAACAATGAAAAACACCTTTGATTCCTTAAAAGTGGGTTATTTCTGATTGTATGCTTACAAATTGTTCCAGGGTTTGGTCTGTGTAGACGTTCTGATTCAGTCGGGTACGCGATACGTATAAAGGCGCAACCTTCATGTGAGACGTCAGCAAGTGAAAGCTGATGTAATGTACACCGGTATGGCGCAACAAAACGTTTAGAAAAATGAGGAAATTTGGCATATGAATACACATGTATGAGAAGTGCGTAGAAATATATTAACCATGAACATTGCACAGAAGAATAACTCAAAAATGATAGCAAACAAACATATGAATTTCAATATATATATATATATATATATATATATATATATATATATATATATATCTTTTTTATATATTCTCGCTGTCTCCCGCGTTAACGAAGTAGCGCAAGGAAACAGACGAAGAATAGCCCAACCCACCCACATACACATGTATATACATACACGTCCACACACGCACACATATACATACCTATACATCTCAACGTATACATATATATATATATATACACAACCAGACATATATACACATGTACATAATTCATACTGTCTGCCCTTATTCATTCCCGTCGCCAACCCGCCACACATGAAATAACAGCCCCTTCCCCCCGCATGTGCGCGAGGTAGCGCTGGGAAAAGACAGTTATATGGGAGGGTATTGACTGAGAGGGTGAAGGCATGTACAGAGCATCAGATTGGGGAAGAGCAGTGTGGTTTCAGAAGTGGTAGAGGATGTGTGGATCAGGTGTTTACCTTGAAAATTGTATGTGAGATATACTTAGAAAAGCAAATGGAAATGTATGCAGCATTTATGGATCTGGAGAAGGCATATGATAGATTTGATAGAGATGCTCTGTGGAAGGTTTTAAGAATATATGGTGTGAGAGGTAAGTTCTTAGAAGCAGTGAAGATTTTTTATCGAGGATGTAAGGCTTGTGTACGTGTAGGAAGAGAGGGAAGTGATTGGTTCTCAGTGAATGTTGGTTTGTGGCAGGAGTGCGTGATGTCTCCATGATTGTTTAATTTGTTTATGGAAACGGTTGTTAGGGAAGTTAATGCAAGAGTTTTGGAAAAAGGGAGCAAGTATGAAGTCTGTTGGGGATGAGAGAGCTTGGGAAGTGAGTCAGTTGTTGTTCGCTGATGATACAGCGCTCGTGGCTGATTCATGTGAGAAACTGCAGAAGCTGGTGACTGAGTTTGGTAAAGTGTGTGAAAGAAGAAAGCTGAGAGTAAATGTGAATAAGAGCAAGGTTATTAGGTACAGTAGGGTTGAGGGTCAAGTCAATTGGGAGGTAAGTTTGAATAGAGAAAAACTGTAGGAAGTGAAGTGTTTTAGATATCTGGGTGGGGATTTGGCAGCGGATGGAACCATGGAAGCGGTAGTGAATCATAGGGTGGGGGAGAGGGTGAAAGTTCTGGAAACGTTGAAAAACGCGTGGAAGTCGAGAACGTTATCTTGGAAAGCAAAAACGGGTATGCTTGAAGGAATAGTGGTTCCAACAATGTTATATGGTTGCGAGGGGTGGGCTACAGATAGAGTTGTGCGGAGGGTGGATGTACTGGAAATGAGATGTTTGAGGACAATATGTGGCGTGAGGTGGTTTGATTGAGTAAGTAATGAAAGGGTAAGAGAGATGTGTGGAAATAAAAAGAGCGTGGTTGAGAGAGCAGAAGGGGGTGTTTTGAAATGGTTTGGTCAAATGGAGAGGATGAGTGAGGAAAGATTGACCAAGAGGATATATGTGTCAGAGGTAAAGGGAACGAGGAGAAGTGGGAGACCAAATTGGGGGTGGAAAGATGGAGTGAAAAAGATTTTGAGTGATCGGGGCCTGAAAGGCATGCAAGGAATAGAGGGAAATGGAACGCTGTGGTATACGGGGGGCGACGGGCTGTCAATGGATTGAACCAGGGCATGTAAAGCATCTGGGTTAAAGCATGGAAAGTTTTGTGGGGCCTGGATGTGTAAAGGGAGCTGTGGTCTCGGTGAATTATACATGACAGCTAGAGACTGTGAACGAGTGTGGCCTTTGTTGTCTTTTCTTAGCGCTACCTCGCGCACATGAGAGGGGAGGGGCTTTTCATTTCATGTGTGTGTGTGGGGGGGGGGGGGGTGACGACGGGAATAGATAAAGGCAGACAGTAAAAATCATGTACATGCCTCTATCTGTATTTGTCTGTGTGACATATATATGTCTGTGGTGACTGAGTTTGGTAAAGTGTGTGGAAGAAGAAAGTTAAGAATAAATGTGAATAAGAGCAAGGTTATTAGGTACAGTAGGGTTGAGGGTCAAGTCAATTGGGAGGTGAGTTTGAATGGAGAAAAACTGGAGGAAGTGAAGTGTTTTAGATATCTGGGAGTGGATCTGTCAGCGGATGGAACCATGGAAGCGGAAGTGGATCATAGGGTGGGGGAGGGGGCGAAAATTTTGGGAGCCTTGAAAAATGTGTGGAAGTCGAGAACATTATCTCGGAAAGCAAAAATGGGTATGTTTGAAGGAATAGTGGTTCCAACAATGTTGTATGGTTGCGAGGCGTGGGCTATGGGTAGAGTTGTGCGCAGGAGGATGGATGTGCTGGAAATGAGATGTTTGAGGACAATGTGTGGTGTGAGGTGGTTTGATCGAGTAAGTAACGTAAGGGTAAGAGAGATGTGTTGAAATAAAAAGAGCGTGGTTGAGAGAGCAGAAGAGGGTGTTTTGAAATGGTTTGGGCACATGGAGAGAATGAGTGAGGAAAGATTGACCAAGAGGATATATGTGTCGGAGGTGGAGGGAACGAGGAGAAGAGGGAGACCAAATTGGAGGTGGAAAGATGGAATGAAAAAGATTTTGTGTGATCGGGGCCTGAACATGCAGGAGGGTGAAAGGAGGGCAAGGAGTAGAGTGAATTGGAGCGATGTGGTGTACAGGGGTTGACGTGTTGTCAGTGGATTGAATCAAGGCATGTGAAGCGTCTGGGGTAAACCATGGAAAGCTGTGTAGGTATGTATATTTGCGTGTGTGGACGTGTGTATGTACATGTGTATGGGGGGGGGGTTGGGCCATTTCTTTCGTCTGTTTCCTTGCGCTACCTCGCAAACGCGGGAGACAGCGACAAAGTATAAAAAAAAAAGAAAAAAAAAAAATATATATATATATATATATATATATACATATATATATATATATATATATATATATATATATATATATATATATATATATATATATATATATATATATATATATATATAATAAGTGGTAAATTATATGGGAGGGTATTGATTGAGAGGGTGAAGGCATGTACAGAGCATCAGATTGGGGAAGTGTGGTTTCAGAAGTGGTAGAGGATGTGTGGATCAGGTGTTTGCTTTGAAGAATGTATGTGAGACATACTTAGAAAAGCAAATGGATTTGTATGTAGCATTTATGGATCTGGAGAAGGCATATGATAGAGTTGATAGAGATGCTCTGTGGAAGGTATTAAGAATATATGGTGTGGGAGGAAAGTTGTTAGAAGCAGTGAAAAGTTTTTATCGAGGATGTAAGGCATGTGTACGTGTAGGAAGAGAGGAAAGTGATTGGTTCTCAGTGAATGTAGGTTTGCGGCAGGGGTGTGTGATGTCTCCATGGTTGTTTAATTTGTTTATGGATGGGGTTGTTAGGGAGGTAAATGGAAGAGTTTTGGAAAGAGGGGCAAGTATGAAGTCTGTTGGGGATGAGAGAGCTTGGGAAGTGAGTCAGTTGTTGTTCGCTGATGATACAGCGCTGGTGGCTGATTCATGTGAGAAACTGCAGAAGCTGGTGACTGAGTTTGGTAAAGTGTGTGGAAGAAGAAAGTTAAGAGTAAATGTGAATAAGAGCAAGGTTATCAGGTACAGTAGGGTTGAGGGTCAAGTCAATTGGGAGGTGAGTTTGAATGGAGAAAAACTGGAGGAAGTGAAGTGTTTTAGATATCTGGGAGTGGATCTGGCAGCGGATGGAACCATGGAAGCGGAAGTGGATCATAGGGTGGGGGAGGGGGCGAAAATTCTGGGGGCCTTGAAGAATGTGTGGAAGTCGAGAACATTATCTCGGAAAGCAAAAATGGGTATGTTTGAAGGAATAGTGGTTCCAACAATGTTGTATGGTTGCGAGGCGTGGGCTATGGGTAGAGTTGTGCGCAGGAGGATGGATGTGCTGGAAATGAGATGTTTGAGGACAATGTGTGGTGTGAGGTGGTTTGATCGAGTGAGTAACGTAAGGGTAAGAGAGATGTGTGGAAATAAAAAGAGCATGGTTGAGAGAGCAGAAGAGGGTGTTTTGAAGTGGTTTGGGCACATGGAGAGAATGAGTGAGGAAAGATTGACCAAGAGGATATATGTGTCGGAGGTGGAGGGAACGAAGAGAAGAGGGAGACCAAATTGGAGGTGGAAAGATGGAGTGAAAAAGATTTTGTGTGATCGGGGCCTGAACATGCAGGAGGGTGAAAGGAGGGCAAGGAGTAGAGTGAATTGGAGCGATGTGGTATACCGGGGTTGACGTGCTGTCAGTGGATTGAATCAAGGCATGTGAAGCGTCTGGGGTAAACCATGGAAAGCTGTGTAGGTGTGTATATTTGCGTGTGTGGACGTATGTATATACATGTGTATGGGGGGGGGTTGGGCCATTTCTTTCGTCTGTTTCCTTGCTCTACCTCGCAAACGCGGGAGACAGCGACAAAGTATAATAAAAAAGAAAATAGAAAAATATATAATAAGTATACGTTTAGATGCATAGGCATGTATATGTGCGTGTGTGGACGTGTATGTATATACATGTGTATGTGGATGGGTTGGGCTATTCTTTCGTCTGTTTCCTTGCGCTACATCGCTAACGCGGGAGACAGCGACAAAGTATGTGTGGCGGGTAGGCGACGGGAATGAATAAGGGCAGACAGTAAGAGTTATGTACTTGTGCATATATGTATATGTCTTTGCGTGTATCCCTGGGGATACGGGACAAAGAATACTTCCCACGCAATACTCATGTGTCGTGCAAGGCGACTAAAGGGGACGGGAGCGGAGCGCTAGAAACCCTTCCCTCCTTATATTCTAACTTTCTTAAAGGGGAAACAGAAGAAGGAGTCACGCGAGGAGTGCTCATCCTCCTCGAAGGATCAGATTGAGGTGTCTAAATGTGTGTGGATGCAGCCAAGAAGAGAAAGATGAGAGATAGGTAGTATGTTTGAAGAAAGGAACCTAGATGTTTTGGCTCTGAGTGAAACGAAGCTCAAGGGTATAGTGGTTTGGGAACGTCTTGGGAGTAAAGTCAGCGGTTGGTGAGAGCACAAGAGCAAGGGAAGGAGTAGCACTACTCCTGAAACAGGAGTGGTGGGAGTATGTGATAGGGTGTAAGAAAGTAAACTCTTGATTGATATAGGTAAAACTGAAAGTGGATGGAAAGAGATGGGGGATTGTTGGTGCATATGCAACTGGGCATGAGAAGAAAGGTCATGAGAGGCAAGTGTTTTAGAAGCAGCTGAGTGAGTGTGTCAGTAGTTTTGATGCACGATACCGGGTTATAGTGATGGGTGATTTGAATGCAAAGATAAGTAATGTGGCAGTTGAGGGAATAATTGGTGTATATGGGGTGTTCAGTGTTGTAAATGGAAAAATGGAAATGGTGAAGAGTTTGTAGTCTTATGTGCTGAAAAAGGACTGGTGATTAGGAATACCTGGTTTAAAAAGAGAGATATACATAAGTATACGTATGTAAGTAGGAGAGATGGCCAAAGAGCGTTATTGGATTGCGTGTTAATTGATAGGCGCGCGAAAGAGAGACTTTTGGATGTTAATGTGCTGAGAGGTGCAACTGGAGGGATGTCTGATCATTTTCTTGTGGAGGCGAAGGTGAAGACATATAGAGGTTTTCAGAAAAGAAGAGAGAATGTTGGGGTGAATAGAGTGGTGGGAGTAACTGAGCTTGGGAAGGTGACTTGTTTGAGGAAATACCAGCTGAGACTGATTACAGAATGGAAAAAGGTCAGAAAAAAGGACGTAAGGGGACTGGGTGAGGAATGGGATGTATTTAGGGAAACAGTGATGGCTTGCTCAAAAGATGCCTGTGGAATGAGAAGCGTGGGAAGTGGGCAGATTAGAAAGGGTAGTGAGTGGTGGGATGATGAGGAAAGATTATTAGCGAAAGAGAAGAGAAAGGCATTTGGACGATTTTTGCAGGGAAATAATGAAAATGAGTGGGAGATGTACAAAAGAAAAAGGCAGGAGGTCAAAAGAAAGGTGCAAGAAGTGAAAAAGAGGGCATATGAGAACTGGGGTAAGAGAGTATCATTAAATTTTAGGGGGAATAAAAAGTTGTTTAGGAAGGAGATAAATAAAGTGCGTAAGACAAGAGAACAAATGGGACCATCAGTGAAGGGGAGGTGATAACAAGAAGTGGTGATGTGAGAAGGAGATGGAGTGAGTATCTTGAAGTTTTGTTGAATGGGTTTGATGATAGGGTGGCAGATATAAGTTGTTTTGGTCGAGGTGGTGTGCAAAGTGAGAGGGTTGGGAAAAATGATTTGGTAAACAGAGAAGAGGTCTTAAAAGCTTTGCGGAAGATGAAAGCTGGCAAGGCAGCGGGTTTGAATGGTATTGCAGTTGAATTTATTGAAAAAGGTGGTGGCTGTATTGTTGACTGGTTGGTAAGGATATTTAATGTATGTATGACTCTTGGTGAGGCGCCTGAGGATTTGCGGAATGCTTGTATAGTGCCATTGTACAAAGGCAAAGGGGATAAAAGTGAGCGTTCAAATTAGAAAGGTATAAGTTTGTTGAGTATTCCTGGGAAATTATATGGGAGGGTATTGATTGAGAGGGTGAAAGCATGTACAGAGCATCAGATTGGGGAAGAGTAGTATGGTTTCAGAAGTGTTTCCTTGAAGAATGTGTGTGAGAAATACTTAGAAAAGCAGATGGATTTGAATGCACGATTTATGGATCTGGGGAAGGCATATGATACAGTTGATAGAGATGCTCTGTGGAAGGTATTAAGAATATATGGTGTGGGAGGCAAGTTGTTAGAAGCAGTGAAAAGTTTTTATCGAGGATATAAGGCATATGTACGTGTAGGAAGAGAGGAAAGTGATTGGTTCTCAGTGAATGTAGGTGTGCGGCAGGGGTGTGTGATGTCTCAATGGTTGTTTGATTTGTTTAAGGATAGGGTTGTTAGGGAGGTGAATGCAATAGTTTTGGAAAGAGGGGCAAGTACGCAGTATGTTGTGAATGAGAGAGCTTGGGAAGTGAGTCAGTTGTTGTTTGCTGATGATACAGTACTGGTGGCTGATTCATGTGAGAAACTGCAAACGCTGGTGACTGAGTTTGGTAAGGTGTGTGAAAGAAGAAAGGTGAGAGTAAATGTGAATAAGAGCAAGGTTATTAGGTACAGTAGGGTTGAGGGACAAGTCAACTGGGAGGTAAGTTTGAATGGCGAAAAACTGGAGGAAGTGAAGTATTTAAGATAGCTGGGAGTGGATTTGGGAGCGGATGGAACCATGGAAGCGGAAGTGAATCATAGGGTGGGGGAGGGGGTAAATGTTCTTGAAACGTTGAAACACGTTTGTAAAGCAAAAATGTGTATGTTTGAAGGAATAGTGGTTCCAACAAAGTTATATGATGCGAGGCGGGGGCTATAGAGTTGTGCGGAGGAGGGTGGATGTGCTAGAAATGAGATGTTTGAGGGCAATATGTGGTGTGAGGTGGTTTGATCGAGTAAGTAATGGAAGAGTAAGAGAGATGTGTGGTAATAAAAAGATTGTGGTTGAGAGAGCAGATAAGGGTGTTTTAAAATGGTTTTGGTCACATGGAGAGAATGAGTGAGGAAAGATTGACCAAGAGGATATATGTGTCGGAGGTGGAGGGAACGAGGAGAAGTGGGAGACCAAATTGGAGGTGGAAAGATGGAGTGAAAAAGATTTTGTGTGATCGCTGCCTGAACATGCAAGAGGGTGAAAGGAGGGCAAGGAATAGAGTGAATTGGATCGATGTGGTATACCGGGGTTGACGTGCTGTCAGTGGATTGAATCAGGGCATGTGAAGCGTCTGGGGTAAACCATGGAAAGCTGTGTAGGTATGTATATTTGCGTGTGTGGACGTATGTATATACATGTGTATGGGGGTGGGTTGGGCCATTTCTTTCGTCTGTTTCCTTGCGCTACCTCGCAAACGAGGGAGACAGCGACAAAGCAAAAAAAAAAAAAATATATATATATATATATATATATATATATATATATATATATATATATATATATAATATATATACATTAGCTGGGTAGCACAAGAAAACAGACGAATTAATGGCCCAACCCGCCAACCTACATATGCTTATACATACATAGCCACAAACTCACATATGCATACCTATACATCTCAACGTATACATATATGTACACACACAGACATATCCATATATAACCATGTACATAATTCATACTGTCTGCCCATATTTATTCCCGTCGCCACACCATCACATATGTGCGCCACGCATGTGCGCGAGGTACCGCTAAGAAGGGACAACAAAGGCCACATTCGTTCACACTCAGTCGCTAGCTCTCATGTATAATGCACCGAAATCAGAGCTCCCTTTCCACATCGAGGCCCCACAAAACTTTCCATGGTTTACCCCGGTATACCACAACGTTCCAATTCACTCTCTTCCTTGCACCCTCCTGCATGTTCAGGCCCCGATCATATATATATATATATATATATATATATATATATATATATATATATATATATATATATATATATATATATATATATGGGGTGAAGAGGGTGGTGAGAGTAAGTGAGCTTGGGAAGGAGACTTGTGTGAGGAAGTACCAGGAGAGACTGAGTACAGAATGGAAAAAGGTGAGAACAATGGAATTAAGGGGAGTGGGGGAGGAATGGGATGTATTTAGGGAATCAGTGATGGATTGCGCAAAAGATGCTTGTGGCATGAGAAGAGTGGGAGATGGGTTGATTAGAAAGGGTAGTGAGTGGTGGGATGAAGAAGTAAGAGTATTAGTGAAAGAGAAGAGAGAGGCATTTGGACGATTTTTGCAGGGAAAAAATGCAATTGAGTGGGAGATGTATAAAAGAAAGAGACAGTAGGTCAAGAGAAAGGTGCAAGAGGTGAAAAAAAGGGCTAATGAGAGTTGGGGTGAGAGAGTATCATTAAATTTTAGGGAGAATAAAAAGATGTTCTGGAAGGAGGTAAATAAAGTGCGTAAGACAAGGGAGCAAATGGGAACTTCAGTGAAGGGCGCAAATGGGGAGGTGATAACAAGTAGTGGTGATGTGAGAAGGAGATGGAGTGAGTATTTTGAAGGTTTGTTGAATGTGTTTGATGATAGAGTGGCAGATATAGGGTGTTTTGGTCGAGGTGGTGTGCAAAGTGAGAGGGTTAGGGAAAATGATTTGGTAAACAGAGAAGAGGTAGTAAAAGCTTTGCGGAAGATGAAAGCCGGCAAGGCAGAAGGTTTGGATGGTATTGCAGTGGAATTTATTAAAAAAGGGGGTGACTGTATTGTTGACTGGTTGGTAAGGTTATTTAATGTATGTATGACTCATGGTGAAGTGCCTGAGGATTGGCGGAATGCGTGCATAGTGCCATTGTACAAAGGCAAAGGGGATAAGAGTGAGTGCTCAAATTACAGAGGTATAAGTTTGTTGAGTATTCCTGGTAAATTATATGGGAGGGTATTGATTGAGAGGCTGAAGGCATGTACAGAGCATCAGATTGGGGAAGAGCAGTGTGGTTTCAGAAGTGGTAGAGGATGTGTGGATCAGGTGTTTGCTTTGAAGAATGTATGTGAGAAATACTTAGAAAAGCAAATGGATTTGTATGTAGCATTTATGGATCTGGAGAAGGCATATGATAGAGTTGATAGAGATGCTCTGTGGAAGGTATTAAGAATATATGGTGTGGGAGGCAAGTTGTTAGAAGCAGTGAAAAGTTTTTATCGAGGATGTAAGGCATGTGTACGTGTAGGAAGAGAGGAAAGTGATTGGTTCTCAGTGAATGTAGGTTTGCGGCAGAGGTGTGTGATGTCTCCATGGTTGTTTAATTTGTTTATGGATGGGGTTGTTAGGGAGGTGAATGCAAGAGTTTTGGAAAGAGGGGCAAGTATGAAGTCTGTTGTGGATGAGAGAGCTTGGGAAGTGAGTCAGTTGTTGTTCGCTGATGATACAGCGCTGGTGGCTGATTCATGTGAGAAACTGCAGAAGCTGGTGACTGAGTTTGGTAAAGTGTGTGAAAGAAGAAAGTTAAGAGTAAATGTGAATAAGAGCAAGGTTATTAGGTACAGTAGGGTTGAGGGTCAAGTCAATTGGGAGGTAAGTTTCAATGGAGAAAAACTGGAGGAAATGAAGTGTTTTAGATATCTGGGAGTGGATCTGTCAGCGGATGGAACCATGGAAGCGGAAGTGGATCATAGGGTGGGGGAGGGGGCGAAAATTCTGGGAGCCTTGAAGAATGTGTGGAAGTCGAGAACATTATCTCGGAAAGCAAAAATGGGTATGTTTGAAGGAATAGTGGTTCCAACAATGTTGTATGGTTGCGAGGCGTGGGCTATGGATAGAGCTGTGCGCAGGACGATGGATGTGCTGGAAATGAGATGTTTGAGGACAATGTGTGGTGTGAGGTGTTTTGATCGAGTAAGTAACGTCAGGGTAAGAGAGATGTGTGGAAATAAAAAGAGCGTGGTTGAGAGAGCAGAGGAGGGTGTTTTGAAATGGTTTGGACACATGGAGAGAATGAGTGAGAAAAGATTGACCAAGAGGATATATGTGTCGGAGGTGGAGGGAGCAAGGAGAAGAGGGAGACCAAATTGGAGGTGGAAAGATGGAGTGAAGAAGATTTTGTGTGATCGGGGCCTGAACATGCAGGAGGGTGAAAGGAGGGCAAGGAATAGAGTGAATTGGAGCGATGTGGTATACCGGGGTTGACGTGCTGTCAGTGGATTGAATCAGGGCATGTGAAGCGTCTGGGGTAAACCATGGAAAGCTGTGTAGGTATGTATATTGGCGTGTGTCTTATGTATATACATGTGTATGGGGGTGGGTTGGGCCATTTCTTTCGTCTGTTTCCTTGCGCTACCTCGCAAACGCGGAGACAGCGACAAAGCAAAAAAAAAGAAAAAAAAAAAAAAAATATATATATATATATATATATATATATATATATATATATATATATATATATATATATATATATATATATATCTATATATATATATATATATATATATATATATATATATATATATATATATATATATATATACATATATATATATATATATATATATATATATATATATATGTATGACTCATGGTGAGGTGCCTGAGGATTGGCGGAATGCGTGCATAGTGCCATTGTACAAAGGCAAAGGGGATAAGAGTGATTGCTCAAATTACAGAGGTATAAGTTTGTTGAGTATTCCTGGTAAATTATATGGGAGGGTATTGATTGAGAGGGTGAAGGCATGTACAGAGCATCAGATTGGGGAAGAGCAGTGTGGTTTCAGAAGTTGTAGAGGATGTGTGGATCAGGTGTTTGCTTTGAAGAATGTATGTGAGAAATACTTAGAAAAGCAAATGGATTTGATGTAGCATTTATGGATCTGGAGAAGGCATATGATAGAGTTGATAGAGATGCTCTGTGGAAGGTATTAAGAATATATGGTGTGGGAGGAAAGTTGTTAGAAGCAGTGAAAAGTTTTTATCGAGGATGTAAGGCATGTGTACGTGTAGGAAGAGAGGAAAGTGATTGGTTCTCAGTGAATGTAGGTTTGCGGCAGGGGTGTGTGATGTCTCCATGGTTGTTTAATTTGTTTATGGATGGGGTTGTTAGGGAGGTAAATGCAAGAGTTTTGGAAAGAGGGGCAAGTATGAAGTCTGTTGGGGATGAGAGAGCTTGGGAAGTGAGTCAGTAGTTGTTCGCTGATGATACAGCGCTGGTGGCTGATTCATGTGAGAAACTGCAGAAGCTGGTGACTGAGTTTGGTAAAGTGTGTGGAAGAAGAAAGTTAAGAGTAAATGTCAATAAGAGCAAGGTTATTAGGTACAGTAGGGTTGAGGGTCAAGTCAATTGGGAGGTGAGTTTAAATGGAGAAAAACTGGAGGAAGTGAAGTGTTTTAGATATCTGGGAGTGGATCTGGCAGCGGATGGAACTATGGAAGCGGAAGTGGATCATAGGGTGGGGGAGGGGGCGAAAATTCTGGGGGCCTTGAAGAATGTGTGGAAGTCGAGAACATTATCTCGGAAAGCAAAAATGGGTATGTTTGAAGGAATAGTGGTTCCAACAATGTTGTATGGTTGCGAGGCGTGGGCTATGGATAGAGCTGTGCGCAGGAGGATGGATGTGCTGGAAATGAGATGTTTGAGGACAATGTGTGGTGTGAGGTGGTTTGATCGAGTGAGTAACGTAAGGGTAAGAGAGATGTGTGGAAATATAAAGAGCGTGGTTGAGAGAGCAGAAGAGGGTGTTTTGAAGTGGTTTCGGCACATGGAGAGGATGAGTGAGGAAAGATTGACCAAGAGGATATATGTGTCGGAGGTGGAGGGAGCAAGGAGAAGAGGGAGACCAAATTGGAGGTGGAAAGATGGAGTGAAAAAGATTTTGTGTGATCGGGGCCTGAACATGCAGGAGGGTGAAAGGAGGGCAAGGAATAGAGTGAATTGGAGCGATGTGGTATACCGGGGTTGACGTGCTGTCAGTGGATTGAATCAAGGCATGTGAAGCGTCTGGGGTAAACCATGGAAAGCTGTGTAGGTATGTATATTTGCGTGTGTGGACGTATGTATATACATGTGTATGGGGCGGGGTTGGGCCATTTCTTTCGTCTGTTTCCTTGCGCTACCTCGCAAACGCGGGAGACACCGACAAAGTATGAAAATATATATATATATATATATATATATATATATATATATATATATATATATATATATATATATATATATATATATATATATATATATATATATATATATATAGTTATATATATAGTTATATATATAGTGGTATATATATATAGTGGTTCCAACAATGTTGTATGGTTGCGAGGCGTGGGCTATGGATAGAGTTGTGCGCAGGAGGATGGATGTGCTGGAGGTGAGATGTTTGAGGACAATGTGTGGTGTGAGGTGGTTTGATGGAGTAAGTAAAGTAAGGGTAAGAGAGATGTGTGGAAATAAAAAGAGCGTGGTTGAGAGAGCAGAAGAGGGTGTTTTGAAATGGTTTGGGCACATGGAGAGAATGAGTGAGGAAAGATTGACCAAGAGGATATATGTGTCGGAGGTGGAGGGAACGAAGAGAAGAGGGAGACCAAATTGGAGGTGGAAAGATGGAGTGAAAAAGATTTTGTGTGAACGGGGCCTGAACATGCAGGAGGGTGAAAGGAGGGCAAGGAATGGAGTGAATTGGAGCGATGTGGTATACCGGGGTTGACGTGCTGTCAGTGGATTGAATAAGGGCATGTGAAGCGTGTGGGGTAAACCATGGTAAGCTGTGTAGGTATGTATATTTGCGTGTGTGGACGTATGTATATACATGTGTATGGGGGTGGGTTGGACCATTTCTTTCGTCTGTTTCCTTGCGCTACCTCGCAAACGCGGGAGACAGCGACAAAAAAAAAAAAAAAATATATATATATATATATATATATATATATATATATATATATATATATATATATATATATATATATATATATATATAACTTTCTTTCAAACTGTTCGCCATTTCCCGCGTTCGCGAGGTAGCTTTAAGAACAGAGGACTGGGCCTTTAAGGGAATATCCTCACCTGACCCCATTCTCTATTCCTTCTTTTGGAAAATTAAAAAAAAAAAAAACGAGAGGGGAGGATTTCCACCCCCACGCTCCCTCCCCTTCTAGTCGCCTTCTACGACACGCAGGGAATACGTGGAAAGTACTCTTTCTCCCCTATTTTTTATTTTTCCAAAAGAAGTAACAGAGAAGGGGGCCAGGTGAGGGTATTCCCTCAAAGGCCCAGTCCTCTGTTCTTAACGCTACCTCGCTATCGCGGGATATGGCGAATGGTATGAAAAAAAAAAAAAATATATATATATATATATATATATATATATATATATATATATATATAGAGAGAGAGAGAGAGAGAGAGAGAGAGAGAGAGAGAGAGAGAGAGAGAGAGAGAGAGAGAGAGAGAGAGAGAGGAGGTCAAGAGAAAGGTGCAAGAGGTGAAAAAGAGGGCAAATGAGAGTTGGGGTGAGAGAGTATCATTAAATTTTAGGGAGAATAAAAAGATGTTCTGGAAGGAGGTAAATAAAGTGCGTAAGACAAGGGCGCAAATGGGAACTTCAGTGAAGGGCGCAAATGGGGAGGTGATAACAAGTAGTGGTGATGTGAGAAGGAGATGGAGTGAGTATTTTGAAGGTTTGTTGAATGTGTTTGATGATAGAGTGGCAGATATAGGGTGTTTTGGTCGAGGTGGTGTGCAAAGTGAGAGGGTTAGGGAAAATGATTTGGTAAACAGAGAAGAGGTAGTAAAAGCTTTGCGGAAGATGAAAGCTGGCAAGGCAGCAGGTTTGGATGGTATTGCAGTGGAATTTATTAAAAAAGGGGGTGATTGTATTGTTGACTGGTTGGTAAGGTTATTTAATGTATGTATGACTCATGGTGAGGTGCATGAGGATTGGCGGAATGCTTGTATAGTGCCATTGTACAAAGGCAAAGGGGATAAGAGTGAGTGCTCAAATTACATAGGTATAAGTTTGTTGAGTATTCCTGGTAAATCATATGGGAGGGTATTGATTGAGAGGGTGAAGGCATGTACAGAGCATCAGATTGGGGAAGAGCAGTGTGGTTTCAGAAGTGGTAGAGGATGTGTGGATCAGGTGTCTGCTTTGAAGAATGTATATGAGAAATACTTAGAAAGCAAATGGATTTGTATGTAGCATTTATGGATCTGGAGAAGGCATATGATAGAGTTGATAGAGATTCTCTGTGGAAGGTATTAAGAATATATGGTGTGGGAGGCAAGTTGTTAGAAGCAGTGAAAAGTTTTTATCGAGGATGTAAGGCATTTGTACGTGTAGGAGAGGAAAGTGATTGGTTCTCAGTGAATGTAGGTTTGCGGCAGGGGTGTGTGATGTCTCCATGGATGTTTAATTTGTTTATGGATGGGGTTGTTAGGGAGGTGAATGCAATAGTTTTGGAAAGAGGGGCAAGTATGAAGTCTGTTGTGGATGAGAGAGCTTGGGAAGTGAGTCAGTTGCTGTTCCCTGATGATTCAGCGCTGGTGGCTGATTCATGTGAGAAACTGCAGAAGCTGGTGACTGAGTTTGGTAAAGTGTGTGAAAGAAGAAAGTTAAGAGTAAATGTGAATAAGAGCAAGGTTATTGGGTACAGTAGGGTTGTGGGTCAAGTCAATTGGGAGGTAAGTTTGAATGGAGAAAAACTGAAGGAAGTAAAGTGTTTTAGATATCTGGGAATGGATCTGGCAGCGGATGAAACCATGGAAGCGGAAGTGAATCATAGGGTGGTGGAGGGGGCGAAAATCCTGGGAGCCTTGAAGAATGTGTGGAAGTCGAGAGCATTATCTCGGAAAGCAAAAATGGGTATGTTTGAAGGAATAGTGGTTCGAACAATGTTGTATGGTTGCGAGGCGTGTGCTATGGATACAGTTGTGTGCGGGAGGGTGGATGTGCTGGAAATGAGATGTCTGAGGACAATGTGTTGTGTGAGGTGGTTTGATCGAGTAAGTAATGTAAGGGTAAGAGAGATGTGTGGAAATAAAAAGAGCGTGGTTGAGAGAGCAGAAGAGGGTGTTTTGAAATGGTTTGGGCACATGGAGAGAATGAGTGAGTAAAGATTGACCAAGAGGATATATGTGTCGGAGGTGGAGGGAACGAGAAGTGGGAGACCAAATTGGAGGTGGAAAGATGGAGTGAAAAAGATTTTGTGTGATCGGGGCCTGAACATGCAGGAGGGTGAAAGGAGGGCAAGGAATAGAGTGAATTGGATCGATGTGGTATACCGGGGTTGACGTGCTGTCAGTGGATTGAATCAGGGCATGTGAAGCGTCTGGGGTAAACCATGGAAAGTTTTATGGGGCCTGGATGTGGAAAGGGAGCTGTGGCTTTCGGGCATTATTGCATGACACCTAGAGACTGAGTGTGAACGAATGAGGCCTTTGTTGTCTTTTCCTAGTGCTACCTCGCACACATGAGTGGGGGGGATGGTATTCCATGTGTGGCGAGGTGGCGATGAGAATGAATAAAGGCAGACAGTGTGAATTGTGTGCATGGGTATACATGTATGTGTCTGTGTGTGTATATATGTGTGTACATTGAGATGTATAGGTATGTATATTTGCGTGTGTGGATGTGTATGTATATACATTGTGTATGGTGGTTGGTTGGGCCATTTCTTTCGTCTGTTTCCTTGCGCTACCTCGCAAACGCGGGAAACAGCGACGAGGTATAAAAAAAAAAAAAGAAATATATATATATATATATATATATATATATATATATATATATATATATATATATATATATATATATATATGAATATATATATATATATATATATATATATATATATATATATATATATATATATATATATTTTATATATATATATATATATATATATATATATATATATATATATATATATATATATATATATATATATATATATACATATGTATATATATATATATATATATATATATATATATATATATATATATATATATATATATATATATATATATATATATATATATATATATATATATATATATATATATATATATATATGTATATATATACATATATATATATATATATATATATATATATATATCCCTGGGGATAGGGGAGAAAGAATACTTCCCACGTATTCCCTGCGTGTTGTAGAATGCGACTAAAAGGGGAGGGAGCGGGTGGCTGGAAATCCTCCCCTCTCGTTTTTTTTTAATTTTCCAAAAGAAGGAACAGAGAATGAGGCCAGGTGAGGATATTCCCTCAGAGGCCCAGTCCTCTGTTCTTAACGCTACCTTTGCTAACGCGGGAAATGGCGAATAGTATGAAAGAAAAAAGATATATATATATATATATATGTATATGAATTGTGTGCATGGGTATATATGTATGTGTCTGTGTGTGTACATATTTGTGTACATTGAGATGCATAGGTATGTATATTTGCGTGTGTGGACGTGTATGTATATACACTGTGTATGGGGGTGGGTTGGGCCATTTCTTTCGTCTGTTTCCTTGCGCTACCTCGCAAACACGGGAGACAGCGACAAAGCAGCATAGATAAATAGATAAATATATATATATATTTATATATATATATATATATATATATATATATATATATATATATATATATATATATATATATATATGTATTTATTTATTTATTTATTTATTTTCCTTTTTCGCTGTCTCCCGCGTTTGCGAGGTAGCGCAAGGAAACAGACGAAAGAAATGGCCCAACCCACCCCCATACACAGTGTATATACATACACGTCCACACACGCAAATATACATACCTATGCATCTCAATGTACACACATATATACACACACAGACACATACATATATACCCATGCACACAATTCACACTGTCTGCCTTTATTCATTCGCATCGCCACCTCGCCACACGTGAAATACCATCCCCCTCCCCCCTCATGTGTGCGAGGTAGCACTAGGAAAAGACAACAAAGGCCCCATTCGTTCACACTCAGTCTCTAGCTGTCATGCAATAATGCCCGAATCCACAGCTCCCTTTCCACATCTAGGCCCCACACAACTTTCCATGGTTTACCCCAGACGCTTCACATGCCCTGATTCAATCCACTGACAGCACGTCAACCCCGGTATACCACATCGATCCAATTCACTCTATTCCTTGCCCTCCTTTCACCCTCCTGCATGTTCAGGCCCCGATCACACAAAATCTTTTTCACTCCATCTTTCCACCTCCAATTTGGTCTCCCACTTCTCGTTCCCTCCACCTCCGACACATATATCCTCTTGGTCAATCTTTCCTCACTCATTCTCTCTATGCGCCCAAACCATTTCAAAACACCCTCTTCTGCTCTCTCAACCACGCTCTTTTTATTTCCACACATCTATCTTGCCCTTACATTACTTACTCGATCAAAACCACCTCACACCACACATTGTCCTCAAACATCTCATTTCCAGCACATCCACCCGCCTGCATACAACTCTATCCATATCCCACGCCTCGCAACCATACAACATTGTTGGAACCACTATTCCTTCAAACATACCCATTTTTGCTTTCCGAGATAATGTTCTCGACTTCCACACATTCTTCAAGGCTCCCAGGATTTTCGCCCCCTCCCCCACCCTATGATTCACTTCCGCTTCCATGGTTCCATCCGCTGCCAGATCCACTCCCAGATATCTAAAACACTTCACTTCCTCCAGTTTTTCTCCATTCAAACTTACCTCCCAATTGACTTGACCCTCAACCCTACTGTACCTAATAACCTTGCTCTTATTCACATTTACTCTTAACTTTCTTCTTTCACACACTTTACCAAACTCAGTCACCAGCTTCTGCAGTTTCTCACATGAATCAGCCACCAGCGCTGTATCATCAGCGAACAACAACTGACTCACTTCCCAAGCTCTCTCATCCACAACACACTTCATACTTGCCACTCTTTCCAAAACTCTTGCATTCACCTCCCTAACAACCCCATCCATAAACAAATTAAACAACCATGGAGACATATATATATTATTTATTTATTTATTTTGCTTTGTCGCTGTCTCCCGCGTTTGCGAGGCAGCGCAAGGAAACACGAAAAAAAGAAAAAAAAAAAAAAAAATATATATATATATATATATATATATATATTTATATATATATATATATATATATATATATATTTATATATATATATATATATATATATATATATATATATATATATATATATATATATATATATATATATATATATATATAGTGGAATAGTGGTTCCAACAATGTTATATGGTTGCGAGGCTTGGGTTATAGATAGGGTTGTGCGGAGGAAGATGTATGTGTTGGAAATGAAATTTTGAGTACAATATGTGGTGTGATATGGTCTGATTGATTAAGTAATGAAAGGGTAAGAGAGATGTGCAATACTAAAAAGGATGTGGTTGAGAGAGCAGAAGAGGGTGTATTGAAATCGTTTTGTCACATGGAGAGAATGAGTGAGGAAAGGTTGACAAAGAGGATATATGTGTCAGAGGTGGAGGGAACGAGAAGTGGGAGCACAAATTGGAGATGAAAGAATGGAGTGATAAAGATTTTGAGTAATCGGGGCCTGAATATAGAGGAGGGATAAAGGCGTGCAAGGAAGTGAGTGAAATGGAACGATGTGGTATAACGGGTTCGGCGTGATGTCAATGGATTGAACCAGGGAATGTGAAGCGTCTGGGGTAAACCATGGAAAGTTTTATGGGGCCTGGATGTGGAAAAGGCGCTGTGATTTCGGTGCATTATACATGACAGCTAGAGGCTGAGTGTGAACGAATGTGGCCTTTGTTGTCTTTTGCTAGCGCTACATAGCGTGCACGAGGGGGTAGGGCGGGTGCCATTTCATATGTGGCAGGGTGGCAATGAGAATGGATGAAGGCAGCAAGTATGAATATGCATATTTGTGTGTATATATATACACATATATACATATATATGTGTATATATATATATATATATATATATATATATATATATATATATATATATATATATATATATATATATATATATATATATATATATATATATATATATATATATATATATATATATATATATATATATATATATATATATATATATATATATATATATATATATATATATATATATATATATATATATATATATATATATATATATATATATATCTGTGCATGTATATGTTAAAATGTATGGGTATGTATATGCGCGTGTGTGGTCGTGTATGTATATACATGTGTATGTGGATGGGTTGGGCAATGTGAAGTAATCCATGGGCAATTTGGCATACCTGCGTCGCTTCAGGGAGTTTAAAACAGTGAGGAAAGTAAATCTCACACAATCAGATAGTCTATCATTCCTAGAGTGAGTAACACGATAAGAATAGTTTAGTTAAGGATAGCCACTTACTGATCTTGAGTTTCAGTTCATAGCAAAAGCCGACGTCAGTACGTCTTATAATATAATCACTGTAGCAGCACCTTCGGTTTGGTGGTGCTACTCGTGAATATTTATAATTTGTGGGAGATGGTCAGCGGTGGCGGCAATGTGATAATGGGTTCTTGTTACTGGCTCCTAACTTCAGTTAAGACTTTAGGTCAAGGTGGCAATACTGATTTTAGAGGTCAATTTCCCATGAGTGCAGGATAGTGCGATTTCTGTCTCACATGAATGCCATACATTCTAAACCCACTAGTTACCTATCTGGATGGATGTCTTCCACAAGAAAAGATGGTCTAGAAGCTTCATTATATGGACCGGAATGGGTTTGCCTGAGCATCAGGATAAGAGGGTCGAGTTATTCTGGGCATACCAAAGTGTACAGGATTTCCAACTACCACCAGACATTGGCTCAATGAACAACAAAAGAATTTCTGTGTAAAGTTCATTTGTCCGGAAACTGAAAATATTCCAAGGTCATTGCTGGCGTCCACTCCTTCCCCACACCCAGGGAAGGACGTCCCTCTGTGTGGACCACCACCACCACCACACACTGAGAAGATCCTCCTTGAGGATTGGAGGGAGGGATGCTAGCACGGACCTCAGGAAGATAGGAGTAGGTGGATGGCTGAGGGTAGGGACTCGAGAGGGGACCAGGTGTAGGTTTTGCCGGGAAGAGAGAGGGAATGGTTAAGATATGGCAAAGATGTAGAGGTGGTGGTGGAGAAATAAGAGTAAAGAAAGTCGCTAAAAAGGAGGAATGGAGGAAAGATAGTGAAAAAATGAGAAATCTTGAAGAGGTGGCGAAAAGATGAGGAATGACAGAGAAGTGGCGAGACAAAGAAAAACGTGGAGAGAAGACGGAGAGGGGGAGAATAAAGGACAAGTGACTTAGAGAAGACACAGGGGTGCAAAGTTCAAGCAAATAAGTTTACACGAGTTTACACGAGAAAGACAAACAGCAGGAGGCCTGATTAGCCTACGACTGTGTTGCAGAAAAAAAGTTTAACGATAACAAAATGTAATTCTGCTGAGCGGTTTTGTAAGCTATCACCGACTTACCGCTGCTGCACATAAGCCTTCTGGTGTCTCCGTTACCGCTGTCGTTTATACAGTCTAGTTCTGGTTTTTTCTCAGAGTATACCTGAATTCATAAAACATTTGTGTGAACGACTTTTGAAGGTATTTATCGTCTTGACATTCACTACGTATGATGGTAACTTATTCCAGTGCTCAACACACCTATAGAAAAAGAAGCTTTTTCCTAATTCCGTACTACATCTTTTAGCTTTGTGTTATATTCCATTATATTCGTGATTTATGTTATCAAACTTGTTCAAAATTTTGAACACTTGGATTAAGTCGCCTCGAAGTGTACGTTTTTAAGGGGGAAGAGATTCAGTCGTTTCAGCCTCTTTTCGTATGCTAGATTTCTAAGGGATGGGATCATATGTCACGCGTGTTTCGTACTTGCTCTAATTTTTCCTCATTTCTTTTCATAGCTTGGGGACCAAAACTGGACTAATTATTCAAGGTGTGATCTTACTAGAGAATGATAGTATAAGAATTGTTTCTGGTGTCTTGTAATCTATGTTCCTGGCTATGAAACCTAATATTTGGTTGCCTTTTTTACTTGCTGCTTGACACTGTTTAGTGTATTCAGAATGTTGCTACTGACAACTCCAAGGTCCTTTTCTTTATTTACTTTAGTTAGAAAGTTTCCAAACAGTTTGTTGTCGTAACGTATATTCTTGTCTCCAAAGTGCATAACTTTACATTTGTTTACAATAAACTTCATTTGCTACCTGTCTGACCACTCTGCTGGTACGTTAAGATGTTTTTGAATCATTTCTCAGTCCCGCCTCTTTACAGCTCTACTACCTCCTACTTTAGTATCGTCAGCAATTTTGGAGATCTTAAATATGAGACCGAGTTCTAGGTCATTAATGAATATTATGAAAAGAAGTGGGCCTAGGACCGACCCTTGTTGCACACTACTCGTTACGTCTAGCCAATCTGAACCTTACTACACGCTGCTTGCTTCCGGTAACCCACATACAGAGTTCTTCACCGATTCCGTGCGCCATGAATTTATGTGACAGTCTTTTGTGAGGTACTTTACCGAAAGTCATTTGGTAATCAAAATATAGTACATCAGGCGGTACTTTTTGTCCCAGTTCTGATAAATGATATTGCAAAATTCCAGCAGATTCGTCAGGCAGGATGTTCTATAGCGGAAACCATGTTGGTTGTCCGATATAATTTTGTGTTCTAGAAAAGTGACAATTTTGTGTCTTATTTTTTCCATCGTTGTACCTAACACTGTCATAAGGCTAATTGAGCGGTAGTTCAAGGCGCACTTTTTGTCTCCTTTCTGTATATAGTTTTCGGTCAGTTGGCACCCGAGCATCAGATAGAGATTTGTTGAATATTTTTGTTATGGGTTATATTAGCTGTCTTCTGACCTCTTTTAAAAATCTTGGAGCTAAGTTATCTGGGCCGTTGGATTTGTTAGGATCTAATTGATCCATGTATTCAAGTACTTCAGAGCTATCTATTTGTTTAACCTTTAACTCTACATCAGATCCTTGGAACATTTTCCTTGGTTAAAAGAATAATTTAGTATGGAAGCCATTTCCTTGTCGTCAGTAGTGTGTCATGTTCGATTCGGTATGGTCCAATTCCTGGATGGTGGTGGTGGGGTTGGGGGGTTGCATGAGGTAATGTAGGAAGTCATATGGGCATGATATAAACAAGGAACATAAAGTTATGGAATATATCTGTCTTACGTTAGGGAGAAACAGATTGGTCGCACGAAGATACCGTAAGGTGAGCTAACTGGTTACTCCTACATTGTGTCCATGATCACAAAGTCTTTCTCAGTTATTCATGTTAGATATATCAATAGCGGATAAGGGCCGCATCTTGTTTGATAATAACAGGTAATGTCTACAGATGGTCTACCTCGGTCGGTGAATCAGTACTGTCAAGGATACAGATGATGATTGAGTGATCTGTCACATTACAGACACCGAGAGGCTCACATGAGACTCGTATCTCTGTCCGGGACACGTGAAGCGGAGAACATTCTGCAACATTTATTCTCCTGTTGGAGTAAGTGTCATGCAATAACAAGATTTGCTGCCTCACGATGGGCGAAGGCAAGGGAAGACTTACAGCGCCAACTGATACATTATTTGTTTCAGATTAAGGTCTGTAACATCTTGCCTTCATCAAAATGATTATGACTACAGAAACGTGCCGTGAAATATCGTATAAACTTAATGCAGTGTGTAATCTCTCCCACTCTCTCTACATCACTCTCTCTCTCTCTCTCTCTCTCTCTCTCTCTCTCTCTCTCTCTCTCTCTCTCTCTCTCTCTCTCTCTCTCTCTCTCTCTCTCTCATCAGCAATGTTTCAGTGACTCCCTTTTGGGGCCCAAATGCGAAAGACAAAAAGTGGAAAAAATATCAAGAAATTAGGAGTCATCACGTATGAGAAACACGACATTGAGGGAACATAGCAATGATATAAGGAAGCATTACAGAAAAGATGGAGATTATTCAGTATATGAAGTCTCACCCTTGTTGGTTCATGCCCAGACGAATCATGGGCCAGTTTTAAGTGTCAGTTAATGCAATAACGTCACATTCATTCCCATGCACGACAGAAGCAATAAAACCAACAACAAGCCTGAATGTTGCTCCCCAGATGTTGTAAGAGATATACGGCGCAAAAACAGACCCTGCAAGTATAAGAAATCAGACAATAACTCAAATACTGCAACGCAATATAACACAGTCAAAAGATCCATTAAAATTCATAAGAAATACCAAGAGATGATACGAAGTGAGTACTGCAAGAGATGATAATAGAGATCCTAAGAGATTTTATGTATATATCAATGATAAGGAACATATGAGTGGAATAGGTCCCCCAGTAAAAGAGGATGGGGAGCCCACTGTGGACGATAAAAGCGTAGCCACAAACCTGAGCAAGTTTTTTTTAGTTCTGTTTTGCACTAGAAAGTAACGACACCAATTTTGAGAGAGATAAACAGCACTACACGACATTTACGGTCACTGTTGAATAAATACTAAGACAGATAATAAGTTGAAGACTATTAAAAACAAAAGTCCTGATCGTTTCTATCCACGAGTAATTAAAAACGTCTAAGACGAGATTGCCAGACAGTTAGCCTATATTTTCAATAAATCTCTCCAGGATGGAATAGTCCCACAAGGACTGGAGGTTGGCAGACGTCATTCCTATATACAAAAAGGGAAGCCGCGAATTGTGTAACATTTACCATCCTATTAGCCTACATGTAACAACAGTCTGATCAACAATACACAGCATGGTTTTAGAAGGCTCAGATCATGCCTCACAAACCTTCATGAATTTTATCACAGATTAGTCAATACGCACAACAGGACAAAAACAATAGATATATTTCTGTTCTTACAGAAAGCATTCGACAAAATCCTCCACGTTAAATTGATAGATAAAGTCCGGGCCTTGGGGGTTATAAGTGGCATAGGAAATTAGATAGAAGCCAAGTTACTTTATAGGAGGAAAGAGAGTCGAACAGAATGATGAATCATTACCCTGGTCACCCGTTACTTGTAGGGTCCCCCAAGGATCCGTACTTGGGACTATTCTTTTCATCATTTATATGATAATGGCGTAGGCCTAAATAACTTAGTGGCCAAATTTGCAGGTGACACAAAGGTCGGCAATGCCATATCAACTGAAGAGAACCGGCTAAGATTATAATAAGATCTAGATAAAATCGCTGAATGATCCAGAAAATGGCAAATGCCATCTAACGCCAATAAATGTCACCTGTTACAAGTAAAAAAGTCCAACATAAGATTCAATTATGAAATGATGGGCCACAAGATAGAAGACACCCTACAGTGAGAGACCTAGGGGTCATTGTCTCCAACAACTGGAATTCTCCCAGCATTGTAATGAAGCTGTCAAGAAAGCAAATAGGATGTTAAGATTTCTAACAAACTTTACATACGAAAGGATATAATACTGCCACTATACCTAAATCTAGTTAGATCACACCTCGAATAAGCAGTGCAGTTTTAGGCCCCTTATTAAGCAAGGATATTCTCGAATTGAAAGCAGTGCAGCGAAGAAGAACTATATTGATTTCTTCATTGCTTAACATACTATATGCAGAAGGACTGCGAGAATCAAAATTGTTCTCCCTAACCAAGTGGCACCTCCAGAGCAAATAAATATATTGTTTTAGAATATCTAAATGATTCAACAACGTCGATATTGAGAATTTCTTTGAAGTATCGCCAGCATTATCGACGAGAGAACAAGACTAAAACTTAAAGGTTACCAAGTTAACCTGGATTGTAAAAATATTTCTTTACGATCGACAGTATTTATGCGTGGAATAAGCTCCCACAAAGTGATTTTCGTAGCAACGCCCTTAATAAATATTAAATTTGAAAATTAGGCTTGTGGTATATCGTGCTACCTTCTCAACCACTGATATCTCATTGCTCATGCTGCGGTAACATAACAACATTGATTAACCCATGTCACCTACTTGGAGTGAGTAAGTAGGAATTACTGTATCATTCTTCAGCATCAGGAATGATATAGGCATGGTAAGGCGAGAGGCCGGAGCTCAAGTTTATGCTTACTATTGTCTTTCTGACAATAAGTGAAGGGACACATTTCGTTGGTGATGGGATGCATGATACATTCATGTTCATTCTTCCTTATGATCTTCCTATAATGATTTCTCTCAATCCTGTAAGGTATTTCTTCTACCTGTGTTCCATCCAGCGTGTTGTCAGCGGGACCAGAGGGATGGGAAGAGAGCCTTTGCTTTACCATCTTTTAGTTCCACTACTTTTAAAGGGAATACTTTTTTTCTTAAGGAATGTTAAGGGCAGACCTCCTTGCTTGGATCTGGGGTCTGCGTGGTCTGTGCACCTATGAAACTAATCTATATAGAGGTGTAATCATGATTTTTCATGCAGCCATCATATCCCCTCACCATCATCATATCGACTGATCACCATCGTCATATCGAGTGATCACCACCATTATATCTTCCTCCCCATCACATTATTTCCTTGGTCACTACCACCATATCCAATAATCACCACCACCATATCCATTGATCACTGTCACCTTATCCAATGATCGCCACTATCATATCTCTTCCCCACCATATTAAATCCCCGATCTCCACCTTCACAACCCCTCACACCATCACATCCACTGATCACCACCATCATAACCCCTCACACCATCACATTCACTGATCATCACCATCATAACCCCTCACACCATCACATTCACTGATCACCACCATTGTAAACCCTCACACCATCACATCCACTGATCACCATCATCACCCCTCACATCTTCACATTCACTGATCATCACCATCATAACCCCTCACACCATCACATCCACTTATCATCACCATCATAACCCCTCACACCATCACATCCACTTATCATCACCATCATAACCCCTCACACCATCACATTCACTGATCATCACCATCATAACCCCTCACACCATCACATCCACTTATCATCATCATCATAACCCCTCACACCATCACATCCACTGATCATCACCACCATAACCCCTCACACCATCACATCCACTTATCATCACCATCATAACCCCTCACACCATCACATCCACTTATCATCATCATCATAACCCCTCACACCATCACATTCACTGATCATCACCACCATAACCCCTCACACCATCACATCCACTTATCATCACCATCATAACCCCCCACACCATCACATCCACTTATCATCACCATCATGACCCCTCACACCATCACATCCACTTATCATCACCATCATCACCCCTCACACCATCACATCCACTTATCATCATCATCATAACCCCTCACACCATCACATTCACTGATCATCACCACCATAACCCCTCACACCATCACATCCACTTATCATCACCATCATAACCCCTCACACCATCACATCCACTTATCATCATCATCATAACCCCTCACACCATCACATCCACTTATCATCACCATCATAACCCCTCACACCATCATATTCACTGATCATCACCATCATAACCCCTCACACCATCACATTCACTGATCATCACCATCATAACCCCTCACACCATCACATCCACTTATCATCACCATCATAACCCCTCACACCATCACATTCACTGATCATCACCATCATAACCCCTCACACCATCACATCCACTTATCATCACCATCATTACCTCTCACACCATCACATCCACTTATCATCACCATCATAACCCCTCACACCATCACATCCACTTATCATCACCATCATAACCCCTCACATCATCACATCCACTTATCATCACCATCATAACCCCTCACACCATCACATTCACTGATCATCACCACCATAACCCCTCACACCATCACATCCACTTATCATCATCATCATAACCCCTCACACCATCACATCCACTTATCATCACCACCATAACCCCTCACACCATCACATCCACTTATCATCACCATCATAACCCCTTACACCATCACATCCACTTATCATCACCATCATGACCCCTCACACCATCACATCCACTTATCATCACCATCATCACCCCTCACACCATCACATCCACTTATCATCATCATCATAACCCCTCACACCATCACATCCACTTATCATCATCATCATAAACCCTCACATCATCAAATCCACTGATCATCACCATCATAACCCATCACACCATCACATCCACTTATCATCACCATCATAACCCCTCACACCATCACATCCACTTATCATCACCATCATAACCCCTCACACCATCACATCCACTTATCATCACCATCATAACCCCTCACACCATCACATCCACTTATCATCACCATCATAACCCCTCACACCATCACATCCACTTATCATCACCATCATAACCCCTCACACCATCACATCCACTTATCATCATCATCATAACCCCTCACACCATCACATCCACTTATCATCATCATCATAAACCCTCACATCATCAAATCCACTGATCATCATCATCATCACCCCTCACACCATCACATTCACTGATCATCACCACCATAACCCCTCACACCATCACATCCACTTATCATCATCATCATAACCCCTCACATCATCAAATCCACTGATCATCACCACCATATCCTTTCAACAACATCATATCCACTAATCGCCACTACAATATCCCTCACCAACATCATAGCCACTGATCATCATCGCTATATCCCCTCACCACCACGATATCTCCCTAATCAGTACTATCACCATATCCTCATCGGCACTATCACCTCACCCTCCCCTTAACTTTAGTAGTCGTTCCCTCATCTCCCAACTTTGCCACCCCTCACAACTATCCTCTCACCAGCCTCTTTACCATCAACTCCCACATCAACATCAACATCAACTCTTTCCTCTGAGATATCACTATCAACCCTTGTCTCCGGTTCTACAGTCACAATCATTGTCATCATCACCATGTTCACCACCACCGTCGTAATCTTACCACTATCAATCCCCCCTTCCTTTAAACATCACCAAAAGTAAAAGAATTCAAATACCAGTAAAAGTAATTTTGACGTTTAGATGTATACCTATAAAAGGATAATTCAGATATCTGTGGTCATTTTGTTTTTAACTAAAGAGGTTTCCGAAACAATGAACAATTTTAACAATATGAATCGCGACAATTCCTTCACGTTCGATAGGCTTACAGTGACTAGAAATAATGATAAAAACATGGGTAGAAGATTTTTTTCAGCAGTCTGGTTGTAGAACACTGGAATCAACTACCGCCAGATATTGTGAAGACGAAGTTATCAGTCTTTTCATATCAGTAAACATGGGCTATAGACACTAGATTATGACTGATGTGCTGGAGGTAGTGGTGTGTGGAAGTGCCTTCTGTGGTACTATCTTGAATCCAAATGTAAACATTAGCATTGTAAGACACTATTACGTACTGTTCTCTTGCGGACGCCCTCGTCACAGACTTCAGGTCTTTTTAACCTACCATTCCCATGTACTCCTGTACCATCACCTCATCATACTTACCCTCGCTAAACCCTTCTTTCTCCTCAGCATCACTCCTACCATCTTCTCAGCTATGTCATACCAGTCCCTTATCAACAGTATCTCATCCGCCCATAATAGCACTACTACATCTTCCTTACTCGCAACACCACTCCGCAACCCTTACCTTCTCCCAAATCTTTAACTTAAACGTAAAGTCCAACAAATCACTCTCAACACCACTACATTCCTCTCACCACTGTCACCTTCCTTGTCTACATGACAGCCTCTCACTATAACCATAACCTCACAAACTCCTTCCTTTCTAATCATCCCCAACTTTCAGTCCTCACCATAACCACTTTCTTTTTCATTATCATTATCTATTTTGCATTACTCCTCCTCAGTATAAGGTACCTTCACCACATGTCCCTTGGTGTCACTTCATTACAATCCTCCTCCCCACCACCAACACCGTCCTCTCACCACCATTTCCTTTGCCTTACCAACCCGCCATCTTCTTATTATACCCAACTCCCCCTCACCCCAACCATCACCACCTCACCCTCACTCACTATCACTATCAAAACTATCTCCATACTCGCCACCATCATCCTACATCACCCATCAACACTGTATTCCTCCCTTATATTCTTCACCACAAGAACAACCATCTTCTCCCTCTTCCCATCATACTTCACCTTGCACCACTGCCATCGTATCTCGCATCATCGGTACCGATGTTCCCACCACCCGCTCGTCACTACCATCTCCTCATCACTACCACCACCAGTAACAAGACCATCAAATTCCATCCTTAACAAAACCTTACTCACCATCATCTTCTCCCCCTCCACAAACAACCCCACCCCACCAGTGTCCTATTCCCTTTCCTCACAACCATCATCATCCATGTCTCCCATCAACAACTACCTCCCCTTACCATTCCAACCTGTATTTTTGTCACCAGCATCACTCATCACAATGTCTCTCTCATCACCTCCGGCCTTCCCTCCTCGACTAACATAATAGTCGCCTGTAACATGCATTACCATCAGTCTCATAAGCATAAGTAGCCTTCCTCATTACCACCACTTCATCCTATCATCTCCAATCACCACCGCCATCTCCCCTCGTTACCACCTCCTAATACTTCATGACCAGACACGTCGCCTAAGCCGTATGCTGTGTTACAAAATGCTTCATGGGGAACGTGTACTAATACATTCAGTGAGAGACGCCCCTCACTGACTTGGTAATCTTATATATTTCACAAAGTGACTGTCGGAAAATCTTTCCTTTGTCAAGTTATAGCAAATAGATATACAAAGCTATTGCTCCTTTGCAAGTTTTATGCGACGTATCAGAAACATAAAATGATTTGTGAGAATCTCGGTACATATGTCTGTGTAATTAATGTAGACATCTTTAGCAACAATGCCATGGGTCGGGATCCTGTTAATCAGCAGCAGCAGGGGAGGGCATATGAGTCTGGTTTCTTTGTATCCCCATCGCAGCGGAGGATAGTTTGCCACCGCTTCAAATGGCCTGTAATTTACAGCTGTGGGCTCATTGCCAAGCACCAATTACCAGAACTTTAAATGTCATGATCTGTTAAAGGTTGACCTTTGAATATGGGTCGTGTGCTCCTTTCTGTGTCTGATCTCACAGTACTAGAATTATCCTCACCACCCAAGGAGGCCGCACTTACCTGATAAAAGAAAAATAATGACCTTGCTAATAATGACCTGGCTAATAATGACCTGGCTAATAATGACCTGCCTAATAATGACCTGGCTAATAATGACCTGGCTAATAATGACCTGACTAATAATGACCTGGCTAATAATGACCTGGCTAATAATGACCTGGCTAATAATGACCTGCCTAATAATGACCTGGCTAATAATGACCTGGCTAATAATGACCTGGCTAATAATGACCTGACTAATAATGACCTGACTAATAATGACCTGGCTAATAATGACCTGGCTAATAATGACCTGGCTAATAATGACCTGGCTAATAATGACCTGCCTAATAATGACCTGGCTAATAATGACCTGGCTAATAATGACCTGACTAATAATGACATGACTAATAATGACCTGGCTAATAATGACCTGACTAATAATGACCTGGCTAATAATAACCTGACTAATAATGACCTGGCTAATAATGACCTGCCTAATAATGACCTGGCTAATAATGACCTGGCTAATAATGCTAAATATTAATGTGGTCAGCACACCACATTGTGAGCCCGACGTCCTGAACTGTCAGCATGCCATGTTAAGGATATGACCTCCACAACTGTCAGCATGCCATGTTAAGGATATGACCTCCACAACTGTCAGCATGCCATGTTAAGGATATGACCTCCACAACTGTCAGCATGCCATGTTAAGGATATGACCTCCACAACTGTCAGAATGCCATGTTAAGGATGTGACCCCCAGCAGCGTCAGTATGCCATGTTATGGTTGTGGCCCACAGAACTGTCAGCATGCCATGTTAAAGAGCTGCACCATGAACTTTCAGTACCTCTGAACACCACTATTATTGCAAAGCCAAGGCCTAACTTTAGACATTGCCAGTACCCAGGTATACAGGTATTACCTGTATTGCAAGTGAAGGGCAAATCTCTGTCACCTGTTGGTATACGAACAAGCAAACTGTATACCAAATGTTGCTCCTCAATTTGGCCGGCCAGCCCTTAAAATATGTGGGTTATCTACCCCGCCATCCCCCCAAACTGTTATTATACAGCATTTGGTTTCGTCAAAAAATTTACCCCGTCTAAAGCAAGCACGTTCCTCTTCTTTGGTGCTTCTGGCGACAATCTATTTATTCATTTATTAGAATCCCCTCTGTAAATAGACGCAGGACACAAAATAGATCTTTAGTCTGAAACAAACGAATTAGAGGATGTCTATTTAATTAACTTTATCTCTTAATCTTGGCTACATATCAAAAAACAAAAATTTCCTGGATTATGCAGTTCAAGGCTACAACCTATCTAAAAGTAGCAAACGGAACAAAGTTGAGGTTGTCTTGCTCTATGTTAATCTCAGATGGAATGATGCAGTAGCTGTTGAAAATGTCTCCATTTTTGTGAATATCAAAGATATTTTTCGTAAGAATATGACGACAAAATTTATTTGCACGTCTCCAGCATGTAAGCCAGAGGCAAACGACAGACTTTCGCACAGTTAACAGAAACGCGTCAGGAACGTGTTTGTCGATCAGAATAGCCAATCCTAACTCCCAGCATCCAAGCGGAGTGAATCCTTTTCCAGCAGCTCCGGATGTGGACTCATTATGCGCCCATAATTCTCACTAAGGAACCTACTTAGCGGCGCGTTACATGTACAGCATGATACACGCATCTCCATCCTTGCAGAAGTGCACATAGTCCTGCACGCTGCCATTACTCTCACTTCCCTACTGACCCACCTATTACTTTATACACCAATGGTTTCCTCCTCTCACCTCACAGGCATATTCTTTCTTTGTAATCATATGGTGATTCTGTCTGTTCGTCCATATTATCTAAGGACTCTACTTTTATCTCATATTTTCATTATCAATCGTTCATTCTTGCACTTCACTTTAAGACTTCCAAGAAGAACATCTCCATTGCTTATCTTTTCCCATCTCCTCTGCTGACGCACCACAACAAATGAACCACGTAGTCCAATTGACTTGGCAATGTCTGCACATTTACAGTAACATTTATATTATGAAGGTTCCTAATATAAACTTTCAGCGTCTGGATATCTGCACATCTAGCCCTTTGTCATCCGTGAATATGTTGTCAATCTTATTCCCGAACCCTAGTTAACCTCTCCCTATGTAATCACACCTCATTCTGTTTATTCCTACACCACCACCTTTTGTTAACATTAACTCTTCAAATTCAACCCAGACCCTCCCTCCGTCCATATACACATCAAGATTCAGGGGAGACTAAACCTGTATCTCAAACAACACTCGTCCATCAAGTTCATGAAAATGACAGCACCAGGCCCTAGCACCTGTCTGGTTCCAGCACCAGTTTGGCTCCAAAACCTAACTTGTCCCAACTTATAGCATCCACCAGAACCCACCTACTAGCACCTGTGTGGTCCCAGCAACAGTCTGGTCCCACCTCACAGCACCTCCTTGGACCCGGCTCCCAGCAACTGTCTGTTTCACCACACAGCACCTGCCTGGACCACCTCCCAGTAAGTGCCTGGACCACCTTCCACCACTTGTCTGGATCTAGTGCTGGTTCAGCACCCGCCTGACTCCACCAGCCTGGTGGATACTCTCTCACGCTCTTAGTTGCTTGTTAAGCCCCTTGATGAGCCTTTACACGCTGGCACGAGAGACAGGAAATACTAGTCTGTCACGACATTGTATTCAGAATCAAGTGATGAATTTTTGCTGGTCACACAACTAAAAAGCTTCCAGACTACAGAAGTATCTTATAGGTCTATCTTGATCTAAGATGAATTATTTCCAAGCTAAGTTTAGATCATAATGGAAAAAATTATTGTTACCCAACAAAACATATACCAAAGCTACGAAGAAAACGCAGCTTCACAGCCTGTAATTATTACCGTCCACCATTACCGCCGGTCTACCTCCCCCAAGGTACTCATGACTCAACATCCGCCCGTGGCCGTGCATTCAGGGAGAGAAGGGGAAAGGGGGCGAGATGGCCGTGTAGTGTGAAGGAAAAGAGAGGGGAAAGAGGAGGTGAGACAGAAGATGAGGAATGGGTGGACAGAATGTGGGAAGGTTAGTGAGTTAATGAAAACTGTGGGACTTAGACTAATCTTCACAGTGTATGCCTACCCAGTCTTGGGTAGAATTCTGCAGTTTATTAACGAATTTGCTTTCAGGTCTTAGGGTCAAATGGAGAGGGAGATATACTACACGTGAGTAATGGGAGCAGAAGGTCTGCTGGAGGCTGCAGCAGTGAGGTAGATGCAACTGATTCATAGCCAACTGGTGAGGGAACGGGAAAATTGAGTGGAAATTTGCGTTAAGGATTACAAAGTGAATGAGGAGAAAAAAATAGTTTAAGAGGAATAAATGAACAGTGAAACGGAACGATAAGAAGTAAACTATACACATCCAGAGAGACAACAGCTGGACGTTATCTCGGACATCCAACACCGGCTCTGCTCTTAACGTCTGCACTTCCGCTTGCCACAAAGCGATCATTCTGGCTACCCTTCCCTTCATTCCCTATCATCTTTCTTTTGTCTTTACTGTTTCTATAACGCGCTCCATTCCCCCTTCCTAACAGAGCTTTACATCTTTACCTCCTCTGCTTCATCGACTCTCTGCTTCCCCCTCATCCTCTCTATCACCATCAACAGAATCTCTCCCCACCCGCCCCCCGTCCCTCACTCGACAGCTCCCGGTAATGCCCTACTCGACCATCGGCTTACTGACTCATCGGCGAGAAGGTCAAAAGGGTAAAGTGAGGAGGTGGTGAGAAAGGTGTGAAGAGCGTGGGAGGGAGGAAAAGTAGAATGAGGAGAGGAGGGAGAGGAGAGCGCAACATCTCTTGTGTAACAACGTGAGGACTGGCCTTCACACCTGCTAGATATTTCATAACCCTTTGTAATGGGAAAGCAAGGTAACCAGGTCCCCTTGTCCTGGCTTTGCTTGTCTGTGTGTGTGTGTGTGTGTGTGTGTGTGTGTGTGTGTGTGTGTGTGTATCTATGTATTTTTTCGTATGTTTACGTCTACGTGCATATCAATTCATGAGTATGTGTCTCCATGTGTATAATTACCTATTTGTGATTTCCTTATCTGTACACATATGGAGGGAGGTCTAAACTCGTTTGGCTCATATATATATATATATATATATATATATATATATATATATATATATATATATATATATATATATATATATATATATATATATATATATATATATATATTTATATATAAATATATATATATATATATATATATATATATATATATATATATATATATATATATATACATATATATATATATATATATATATATATATATATATATATATATATATATATATATATATATATATATATATATATATATATATATATATATATATATATATATATATATAGCAATATATAGCAATACTCCTGAAACAGGAGTTGTGGGAGTATGTGATAGAATGTAAGAAAGTAAATTCTCGATTAATATGGGTAAAACTGAATGTTGATGGAGAGAGATGGGTGATTATTGGTGCATATGCACCTGGGCATGAGAAGAAAGATCATGAGAGGCAAGTGTTTTGGGAGCAGCTGAATGTGTTAGTGGTTTTGATGCACGAGACCGGGTTATAGTGATGGGTGATTTGAATGCAAAGGTGAGTAATGTGGCAGTTGAGGGAATAATTGGTATATATATATATATATATATATATATATATATATATATATATATATGGGGATAGGGGAGAAAGAATGCTTCCCACGTATTCCCTGCGTGTCGTAGAAGGCGACTAAAAGGGGAGGGAGCGGGTGGCTGGAAATCCTCCCCTTTTTTTTGTTTTTAATTTTCCAAAAGAAGGAGCAGAGAAGGGGGCCAGGTAAGGATATTCCCTCAAAGGCCCAGGCCTTTGTTCTTAACGCTACCTCACTGACGTGGGAAATGGCGAATAGTATGAAAAAAAAAAAAATGTATATATATATATATATATATATATATATATATATATATATATATATATATATATATATATATATATATATATATATATATATATATATATATATATATATATATGTATATATCCTCCCCTCTCTTTTTTTTTTAATTTTCCAAAAGAAGGAACCGGGGGGGGCCAGGTGAGGATATTCCAAAAAAGGCCCAGTCCTCTGTTCTTAACGCTACCTCGCTAACGTGGGAAATGGCGAATCGTTTAAAAGAAAGAAAGAATATATATATATATATATATATATTTATATATATATATATATATATATATATATATATATATATTTTTTTTTTTTATATTATACTTTGTCGCTGTCTCCCGCGTTTGCGAGGTAGCGCAAGGAAACAGACGAAAGAAATGGCCCAACCCACCCCCATACACATGTATATACATACGTCCACACACGCAAATATACATACCTACACAGCTTTCCATGGTTTACCCCAGACGCTTCACATGCCTTGATTCAATCCACTGACAACACGTCAACCCCGGTATACCACATCGATCCAATTCACTCTATTCCTTGCCCTCCTTTCACCCTCCTGCATGTTCAGGCCCCGATCACACAAAATCTTTTTCACTCCATCTTTCCACCTCCAATTTGGTCTCCCTCTTCTCCTCGTTCCCTCCACCTCCGACACATATATCCTCTTGGTCAATCTTTCCTCACTCATTCTCTCCATGTGCCCAAACCACTTCAAAACACCCTCTTCTGCTCTCTCAACCACGCTCTTTTTATTTCCACACATCTCTCTTACCCTTACGTTACTCACTCGATCAAACCACCTCACACCACACATTGTCCTCAAACATCTCATTTCCAGCACATCCATCCTCCTGCGCACAACTCTATCCATAGCCCACGCCTCGCAACCATACAACATTGTTGGAACCACTATTCCTTCAAACATACCCATTTTTGCTTTCCGAGATAATGTTCTCGACTTCCACACATTCTTCAAGGCCCCCAGAATTTTCGCCCCCTCCCCCACCCTATGATCCACTTCCGCTTCCATGGTTCCATCCGCTGCCAGATCCACTCCAGATATCTAAAACACTTCACTTCCTCCAGTTTTTCTCCATTCAAACTCACCTCCCAATTGACTTGACCCTCAACCCTACTGTACCTAATAACCTTGCTCTTATTGACATTTACTCTTAACTTTCTTCTTCCACACACTTTACCAAACTCAGTCACCAGCTTCTGCAGTTTCTCACATGAATCAGCCACCAGCGCTGTATCATCAGCGAACAACAACTGACTCACTTCCCAAGCTCTCTCATCCCCAACAGACTTCATACTTGCCCCTCTTTCCAAAACTCTTGCATTCACCTCCCTAACAACCCCATCCATAAACAAATTAAACAACCATGGAGACATCACACACCCCTGCCGCAAACCTACATTCACTGAGAACCAATCACTTTCCTCTCTTCCTACACGTACACATGCCTTACATCCTCGATAAAAACTTTTCACTGCTTCTAACAACTTTCCTCCCACACCATATATTCTTAATACCTTCCACAGAGCATCTCTATCAACTCTATCATATGCCTTCTCCAGATCCATAAATGCTACATACAAATCCATTTGCTTTTCTAAGTATTTCTCACATACATTCTTCAAAGCAAACACCTGATCCACACGTCCTCTACCACTTCTGAAACCACACTGCTCTTCCCCAATCTGATGCTCTGTACATGCCTTCACCCTCTCAATCAATACCCTCCCATATAATTTACCAGGAATACTCAACAAACTTTTACCTCTGTAATTTGAGCACTCACTCTTATCCCCTTTGCCTTTGTACAATGGCACTATGCAAGCATTCCGCCAATCCTCAGGCACCTCACCATGAGTCACACATACATTAAATAACCTTACCAACCAGTCAACAATACAGTCACCCCCTTTTTTAATGAATTCTACTGCAATACCAT